>NW_026262711.1:824773-964576 GCF_021869535.1 Mytilus californianus
GCCCTTTCATTATGTCATTCCTTGACACAGTTATTTTTTCCACGTGTCTCACTAATTAGCTACAAGAAGCGACAAGAAAACTTTAAAAAAATCTTATTCCAAGTAAATATAAAAAAAAATATGCATTGACATTTTTTTTATAATATACGGACAGTAATAAAGTGATTTACATTTATTTGTATTATATTGATAGATGAAGAAATTAAACATTTGTCATGAAAGAAGAAAGGGATTGCCTAGTTTGTATTAAATATAACGAATATGTTAAAGATAATGTATGTACTGTTTATATCAAAGCTTATGAGCAGCAAAGTCAGAGTATGAATCCGTGAATGGAAATAAATATAGAGTCGGTATAATAGAATACAATCTCTTAATTCATTTGATCTTATTAATGATATGTACGCTTATTATATCAATGTGATGCTTCATTTGTAGAACGCTCAGATACGCGTTGTTATATTGTAAGCGTGGTTCTAGGCAAAACGACAAGGAGGTGGTTCTACCTTGAGTTCTACATCAATTGAGAATAGCGATATGCGTGTCCCTTGTTTTATTGCTACAATAACATCAAATTAATACCTTTAACTTTGTACACGCGCCAGAATATACAATCATTGTAAATAGTTAACACTGCCTGTAGAAAACTCAACATTGTCTTTAATTACCTTTAATCTTCAATCAACATTAAACTATGCATAAACATGATATATTTCCTTTAATGAGGCAATACATAAAATAAAATGATGTGAAATATTCACGTTTTAATTACGTTTTTCCTCTTGTTTGATTTAAATAATTTCAGTTAATTGCATTTCACAAAAAATGTCAGTATTTTCTGGACAATGATGCACGAATAATGCATTTTGCATGCAGTCAGTTTATTATATATATAAAAAAAAATTATAAGATAAATATGTAATTGTTCTAAAACACAAGTAAAAATTAATATCATAACATTTGACAGAGTGTACGTAATATTTGCCGTAGCAATTAGATCTATGTTTCAAAAATGTGTGAATGCTTTATATTACTATTAAAAATTACTTTTCTATACATTTATATTTATTGATAGAATATTAACTTTCTTGTCGCTAAATTTGTTTTGTTGTCGATAAGTAGTCTTATTGTCGCTTCCTGTCGCTAAAATTCTTCTTGTCGCTAATTAGTGAGACCGTTTTTCCACGTCTATACATTTTCAGAAGCGGACTTGTTGATATGGAATGCACAAATAAAAAAAATAAATTGTTAACTCTTGTTATTCAAACACTGCTGGCGGAATGATCAATTCATATGTACCATTTTTATCAAAGCAGTAATTGAGAGAGCAAAGGTAAAATATACCTTCTACCAATTTAATTATGATGTATGTACATTATACCAAATATTCATAACCTAAATCTATTACACTGAATTTCTACTGCCAATGTATACTTCAGAAATTCAAATATCCTTCTCAGAAAATAAAGACAATACACAAGGGTAAGGAATAAAAAACATCTTCGCTAGACAAGGGTTACGACCCACTCCCCTCCTCTCTAACCCTTGGCAGATTAAACCCTTAGCTAGCGAAGATGGAATAAACAAGAGTGTGTCTGTCAAATCTGGTACTAAAACAAAATTTGCTTTTGACTTTCATTACACTATGACACTTCTTTCTTTATAAAATATCTTAATATAACATACATTACCAAAATAGACAGATGGACAACTAATGCATGCACGGGCCTCGTTTTTACCTTTTAAAAAACGGTATTGTTCAAACCAGTAAAATTCAAGTACTAAATAAATTATAAGAGATATAGTTTACTATAATCATCATATATACAAAACTGGAAAATGTTCAATTTAGAAAGGATCCAATAGGGTGTCGCATGTAGAAAGACATTAATTGTTCTTTTCTTTTTAATATTGATTTGCTCCTTTTTGAACTGCTTATTGCCATACAGTGTACAGTTTTGTATTTCATGCTCTGACAGCGAAAGCTGAAGAAAACGAAGAGCCAAATTTTGAGGATTTTTTGAGGACTTCAACATCCTCTTCAAATCTTCTTTCTCCATCCTTATTCCGTACTTCGCAGAACCAACAAAGTCCAGGCATGCAGTCTTGCTGACAAAAAGTCTGATTCAATAAAACTAACTATGTGACTTTGGATAAAGAATATGAACATGTTGGTGTTTCATCTGTTAAATCGCCCAAATAATTACTGGTCTTTGGCATTTAATCTCCAGGTTTAGAGCGGTGGCATTCAATCTCCAGGTTTAGAGCGGAAGATGATAGAATTAGTATCACAATATAAAGCTCGCTCTTCGATGTTTTCTATATACTTTTAAGAGATATAGTTTACTATAATCATCATATATACAAAACTGGAAAATGTTCAATTTAGAAAGGATCCAATAGGGTGTCGCATGTAGAAAGACATTAATTGTTCTTTTCTTTTTAATATTGATTTGCTCCTTTTTGAACTGCTTATTGCCATACAGTGTACAGTTTTGTATTTCATGCTCTGACAGCGAAAGCTGAAGAAAACGAAGAGCCAAATTTTGAGGATTTTTTGAGGACTTCAACATCCTCTTCAAATCTTCTTTCTCCATCCTTATTCCGTACTTCGCAGAACCAACAAAGTCCAGGCATGCAGTCTTGCTGACAAAAAGTCTGATTCAATAAAACTAACTATGTGACTTTGGATAAAGAATATGAACATGTTGGTGTTTCATCTGTTAAATCGCCCAAATAATTACTGGTCTTTGGCATTTAATCTCCAGGTTTAGAGCGGTGGCATTCAATGATAGAATTAGTATCACAATATAAAGCTCGCTCTTCGATGTTTTCTATATAGTTTTATAGTTCCGGACGAAACGGTGTCGTTGTATAGGCTGCCATGACCACATTGGTTCTTCCGGTTTCTGAACCCATTGCCTCCTGAATCTATTTTTAGATAATGCACTATATTCCTAATTAGATTTTCAACGCCAGCATCTCTCTCCCCCTGGAGGAAAACGCTGCCACAAATTGTAAACATATGTGTATTTTAAAAAAAAATAATCAAAAATATTCATCAAATAGATTTTATTGTTGTGTTTTGTTTTTTGTTTCAATTGTATGTTATATTTTATTAAAAAAAAAAGTAAAATAAAAATCAATACAATTTTATTTTTATTTTCTTGTTTATTGCACTATACTGTAGTTTTGTAATAATTCTTCATATAATAATCCGTTATTTCTTGTGAAATTCTCTAAAACAGCTCAGACAAAGAAAGACATCACATCCACTACATTTAATTTCAATATCCTTCCTCACTTTGTTGGCAAAACATTGTTTGCAACGTCCCCTTTTGTCATTTGCCCAAGACCACAGTTTAACTTCCTGAGGACCAATGTTTGATAAGCGTTTTCTTTTTCTGTTGCTTTGCTAAGTTCATTCAAATTATTGTTTGGAGACTATTTCATTAATATTAGAGTTTGCAATTGAGAGGTCCAGAAGAAAATAGAAAATGTATGTCCACCACCTTTTACACTTTCGATATGTTGGATATTCTGTCCTAGTTTGATCATCTTTATCCACACCATTCATTTTGACTTTGTAAGTTTGTACAACTGATGGACTGGCAACCATTTTCTGAGTACCATCTCTCTGTCTTCGTTGTACCTGTAGATTGTCTAATGTTGGATCGTCAGCAGAGGAGAAGAAAAAGAAATCACTTTCTTGTCTTTCCAAGCATATGCTGTTATCCTCCCTCTTTGAACCACTTTTTTCTCCCCTTGATTCTTGACACATTTAGCATGTAGAGCCTCAGCTAATGGTCTACATGGTGCTGTGATCTCTTCTGGAATGTATTTCATGGCGTCCTCTTCAATGTTCTCAGGAATGTCGCCAATGCCTCCTGTCAGTACCATGTTTGTGGCACTGGTTATAATGATGGCTTCATCTCTGTAGATGTAATTTCACAGCATTACAGAATTTCTTGTATCATTGAGAAGAGTTTTTCTTCATCATACATTATGGCTTTGACTGATGAAACATCAGCAAGCCCCATGATGGTCCAGGACTTATCCTTTCCCTCCTTTTTGAATTTCTTTGTCGGTGAAACTTACTTTCATCACTTTGATCTTGAAGGGACCCCAAGGGTGACTGGGGAATAGAAGTATGGTCACCATTGGTCTTCCTCCGACCGGCAGTAAAACCCGTGCTAAAGTGGGGCGTCCGTTTGGCTGTGCGGGATGTACAAATTTGCAGCCACGTCCGGTCAGAATGGGGACGTTAAATCCGATGCCTCGTGTAAAGAGAGTGCCACGCTCTTTGCACGTTAAGAACCCTTGCAACAACTCTTAGAGGGGTCCGTAGGTGACCTGTTGCAAGGCTAAATTTCTGTCCCTATCCAATATACCCTCATTTCCCGTGGCAGTCTAAATTTCTCCGACCTCAATCCCAGACGCCTATATTACAGAACCTACCTATTGTATTTATTGTTAATTTGTTCTCGTCCTGAATATGCACGAAATATTTGCCACTGGACGTTAAGCAACCAACAATCAATCAATCAATCTTGAAGGGTTTAGGGGGGAGGGGGGTATACGGAACATTTCATTTGTTCGACTTTATCTTCAGTAGATGATTCATGTTGCCAAAACTGGTTGCTGGATATTCTGGAAAATAAATAAATATGTAGTAATTTGTCAACAATACTGGTATTGTGGTCGCCAAGTTCAAGTGATCCCAAAATGCTCATCAATATTACATATTTTAACAGAAATTTGACAATATGCGACAAGTTTAATATGACCTTCAATGCTAGTGCTGGACATATAGTAATTACAGACATTTCTCTTTCTCCCTCATTATCAGTACTGTCTTCATGAAGGATATCGTTCAAAATGGCAAATAATTTTTTTTTTTTTCATCATATTGTCTACTATTGTTGGTCAAACACTTCCTGTCGAGAACATGTCTAGAACTACTCAGATATTAGTTCCGTACAGAACTTTCCACTTCCTGTCCGGAACAAGTCAAGAATTACTCGAAAGCTTGTTCGGAACAGAACACCCGCACCAAGGTCAAGAACACCTGATTCGTGCAGTCCCCTTGACAATTGATTTTATGTTGTTTGCTGTTTTACATGATGGTTTTGAGATCGTTTGGTCAATCTTTTTTTTGGCACGTCGTACTCTTCCACTTACCCAACTTCTTCGTCTTCATGATCAATTTTGTTGATCAGTCGAAGACTGACAAAAAATATTTAGTAATTAATAATGTTATCTATGTATATATACGTCATAATAGAAGTCGTCCGAGAGAAAGGTCGGGGAAATTTAGACTACTACTGGGTATAAGGGATTGCAAAAGGTATTTTGTCTGCCTACTGACAACCACCTACTGACACCCCCTCCCCCTTTTCCACCAAAGAGTTGCTGTAAGTGTTCTGAACGCACAGAAAGCTTATCTTTCTCTTCACATGAAGGATCGGATTTATCGGTCATTTTCTGAGCGACCGTGAATGCGTACTTGCACAGCCCGCACAGCCAAACGGACGCCAAGGGTTTCACTGGCGGTCACACGACGACCACGTGACCATATAATTATCCCTAGTAACCCTTTAAGGATGATAATTAGAAGCTATCCAATTGAATGGGAAAACAAGAAAATGATTGGTTGTTGGTTGTCTATAATTGCATCCTGATACTATTGTTCTGATTTACTGTCTGTTTTATTTTCATATTGTTTATCGTTGAATTCTAGTACTTCTTCATCATTTTGTAGAACATGGGCGGGCGGATTTAAATTCCTATCTTCTCCTTGACCCTGAAGCGAGTCCGAGTGTTCCCCATGCAAATGGCGATATTAGGGATTGTATATATTGTATGTTCCTTTGCGGCCTTTAACTCCACATCGTATATTAAATTCTGGATTCTGTGAGTGGTTCGTGAAAGCATGTGACAATAATAAAAGTAGCTGTTTAGCAGTAAAGAGTAAACAAATGGTGCAAGTCCTCATTAACCGGATTTTCGAAAGAAAAATCGGTTATTGATTTGGGGATGTACGGCGGGCGGCTGCCAAACAGTGTCCGTTCATTAACATGAAAACGCTTTGAAGAAACTTTTTCAAATTTTGATATGTTGTTTCCTGTGACTGAATGGAGGTCAAGTTCAATTTTCACGATTTTATCTTTTATCGTTGTTGAGTTATTAGACCTTTCCCAAGAATTCAATTTTTGATGAAATACTTATTTCTATTAAAAGGGAAATAACTCAAATGCATAAAACAAAAATCTTTTTTTCACTATTTCTGTTCACAGGGAAATAGCTCAAATTCATATAATAAAAAAATGTAGACATTGAAAGATAAGTTGCAGATGTTAGTTTGTGACAAATGAACGATATAAAGTTTGATTACACTAAGTGTTTTTAAGATAAAAATGTGGTTATTATCAATTACAATTATAATTGGAGTGACAGATTTATTTGTTTCCTAAGTGTTTTGATGATAAGCTCTGTATATGTTTTGTTTATATATCAATTTTATATCACATGTATTTGAAATAAACGATTTTGTTATGAATCATTATTTTATATATTACATGTATATGAAATTAAGGAGTTCTCGCACATATTTATATTTATCATTTCATTTTCCAGGTGCATGGGAAGCCATCCGTAAAGAGTTCCCGACTTATATCATCAAAGGTTGTGCCTTCCACTTCGGTCAGGCAGTTTGGCGTAAGACTGAGGACTTGGTGCTGCAACATATAAAACAGGGGTGCAGAGTACCGGTATATTCGTTCATTATTGGCACTTCTCTCTTAAACAGCACCAGGCATTCAACCAGTATTTGATAAGCTGTCACTGAGAGTAACACCACAAGAGCTGGAACAACTGGTCCGATTCATCGACAACACTTGGCTCAGCAACACCGTATGACACCCATGTAACTGGAGTATCTATGAGACCAGCATAAGGACCAATAATGTTGTTGAAGGTACGTTTTTAATTATTTTTGTTATAAGAATATCATGTTCATATCAAACTGATAATATTATTATAACAGTTATACAGGGTAAATTACAACAATTTCATGTAATTACATGTAGCCTTGGCTCACACCGAACAGCAAACAATAAAGGTACTTCAAAACGACTAATTTAAAACAATTCCAACAAGAAAACCAACGGTCTAATCTATATAAAAACGAGAAACGAAACACACCTATGAACCACACCAACAAACGACTACCACTAAACAACAGGCTCCTGACTTAGGACAGGTGCGTATAAATGCAGCTGTGTAAACATTTTGACAGGCGCCAACCTTCACCCTAACCCGAGACAGTAGTGTAACATTACAACATAAAAAGACACTATTAAATAACAATTGGAATGACTTAAATCGGTTAAAAAGCCATTTAAACAAACAAAAGTAAACATACACTGAACGATTTATTACACAATATCAATACAATACTAAAAAGTAGGTGCCTATATAACATAGACGTTACAGGTAGCGATAAAAAAAGTTTTAGGAACAGTGTCAAAAACTCTTATCATGCAACGTACAGGGGAAATTTACATCGGAAGGTACCAAGACCTAGTTGATAAATATTCCGTATCAACTTTACAAATGATACACGATGGTCTTGGAAGTATAGATTCTATTCTGGGTACTGTCGTTGTTTGTCGTCTTAATAACGTGTTATATTATTCTTTTATTTGTCTTTATGAATATTCTTTTACTGTTTAGTCTGTTTGATACATATGACGTGGCTCTGTACTTTTACATCCCGCCATTGTGTTATTGTTATATGATGGTTTTTGTGTTCTTGTCTTTCATTTTTGCTAATGTGCTTTGTCTGTGTGCCTTTTTCTGTTTCTTTGATACATATGGCGTGGCTCTGTACTTATACATCCCGTCATTGTGCTTTTGTAACACTATTTATACTCTTGTCTTTCTTTTTGCTAATGTGCTTTGTCTATATGCCTTTTTGTGCTTCTTTGTTACATATTTGTTTGTTTTTATAGTGATTAAGATTATAACACAATGTTGACTACTGTAACCCTATTTTTGACAGTTTTACCTATTATGTCTGTTTGTTTTGTTCACACATCGTTGTCAATATAATGGAATTTGATGCGACTGTCATACAAGTGAGAGGTTTAGCTAGCTATAAAACCAGGTTTAATCCACTATTTTCTACATAAGAAAATGCCTGTACCAAGTCCGGAATATGACAGTTGTTATCCATTCATTTGATGTGTTTGAGCTTTTGATTGATTGTTGGTTGCTTAACGTCCAGTGGCAAATATTTCATGAATGTTCAGGACGAGAACAAATTAACAATAAATACAATAGGTAGGTCCGGTAGTAGAGGTCAACTGGGTTGCAGGTCGGGAAAATTTGGACTGTCACGGGAAAATGAGGTTATATTGGATAGGGACAGAAATTCAGCCTTGCAACAGACCACCTACGGACCCCTCAAAGAGTTGTTGCAAGGGTTCTTAACGTGCAGAGAGCGTGACACTCTCTCTACACTGAGGCATCGGATTTAAAGTTCCCATTCTGACCGGACGTGGCTGCGTACTTGATACATCCCGCACAGCCAAACGGACGCCCCACTTTGGCAAGGGTTTTACTGCCGGTCGGAAGAAGACCTGTAGTGACCATGTTTCTATTCCCCAGTCACCCTTGGGGATTTTGAGCTTTTGATATTGCAATTTGAATAGGGACTTTCCTTTTTGAATTTTCCTCGGAGTTCAGTATTTTTGTGATTTTACTTTTTAGAATATAATAATTTTGTCGTTGGGAGTAGAGAATTAAACATTTTTACAAACTTAATAAATTCGTTCTTCAGAAGTGAGAATGTATCGTCATACTTGATACTTTTCCAAGGTGGTACATATTAAAAATAATGAGCATTTCACACAAAATATGAATTACAGAAATGCATTACAAACTGAGTCAACAGGTCAAACCTAACACGAAACTACAATTTGAGAGCATATAAAAAACTTTCGTATTGTCAACGACAAAATTATTTAAAATTTACCTGTGTGGCGTCTGGCAAAACGTAAAATGACAAAAATTCTAAACGGAATGTCCCTTATTAAAAGACAAAATTAGAAGCTAAGCACATCAAACGATTGGAAAACAACTCATATCCCTTACTTGGTACAGACATATTATTATGAAGAAGATAATGGATTTAAACCTGGTTTTAAATGTAGCTGTTGTGATCCCGAGTAAATATATAAACTTACCCAAGACGTTTCTTGGCGTCGATCACTTGGATGTCTTTCTGGTAAAATTGGTTACTGTCGTCTTGACTTTTTGGTGTACCGGAAAGAGAGAGAAGGCATCATGGGATCGGGCAACTTCCGGCAGGGTCTGGCTTAGTACCAACGAATACCACACTCCCCCCAGCTATATATTTTTGTTGTACGTTTTAGAATTTAATGATTCTTTGCCAAATTGTCCAAAATAATAACTGAATTTTCCAGGTGGGCCCCCTCCGATGAGAGGGGCCCAGATTAGACAAAGTTCTAGTTATATCTGTATTTGGGGCTGCTAAATTAAGTTAACCCTGTTGGTATGTACAGCCAGCCCCTTACCCCTTCCAGCAACGATCCCCGTCCCCTCAACCCCTTGGTGATGCCCCCTTGATTAGGATGGGGCTAGTAAGTTATTAAAATAAACTTAAAAATAAACTTAAAAATAACCGTCCTCTCTGGACAAGTTTTAACAGATATTTACACATATATACACAACTGCTTACAATGACTAAAAAAATATACACAACTGCTTCCCCTACCTACACCCTATAAAGAGCCCGTGCATTGCTGGTGGTGGCCTCCAGCAATGCCCAAAGGGTGTCCCCTGACCTAAAGACCAATAGTCCCATTGCCACCTCGGCAATATACTGGGAGTGCCCATAGCTGTGGTTGGGCACCCATGACGGCCTGAAATAGGGGGCATCACTCTCTAATAGTATCCTTTCCAGGGGGAGGGACGACACCACTTGCCCTTGTTCTTGGTCGAACCGGATTACCTCCCCCGTAAACCCGAAATAGACATTGGGGAAGGCATCCCTCCACCGCCTTGCTTCCTGCATGCCCCCGTCAAAACAATGGAGGTGAATCCTCTCCCGGACTGTGGTGAGGACTTTTAGGTGCGCCTCCGCACTATGGCGATCCTCGGGAGCCCCTCTAATGTGGAGAATGAGGGGAACCTCTGGCCTCCCCTTGCACAGGTTCAGGACCCACCTTAGGGTGCTAACTTGCCTTTGAAGAGGTGGGTCCCGCTGGCTTTGGTCCAACCCAACTTCTCCAATGGCCCTCACCCCAGGCAACCCCACCAGCTGTTCCATCTTGCCAAATGAACTATCGTCCAGCTGATGGGCCTTTTTGGGGTGAACTCCTATAGCCGTGACCCAGGGTGATCCTCTAGGGGGTTCCTGCAATGCCCATGCAGATGGCCATGTCCCTGGGTCACAATAGACCATAACCCCTCCCACTCGGTCCACTGGGTTTCTGGGGGGGGGTGGGAAGGCGCATCTCGATGAACCGTTGCCGGTCCATCCTTCCGTTCATCCTCCATTGCCTCCACCCCCGGTCCAAATGGAAGTGGGAGTCGAATGCAGGTGGTGTGGGGCCTCTAACTGCACTCAGGTTCTCCACAAATAATTTTTTCCCTGGAGGGGAGTCGGAGGGGGACCTCAAAGGATCTATTCCCCCCTCTGCCTGTCCTAGCTGGCCTGCTGGGGACCCTGTGGCTGCCCTGGGTCCTTGCAACCTAAACATTCCCCTGAATGCCTCTGCCCTATCTCCCAACTCTCCCATTATGGCTGCCTGGACCCTCCAGTCAATGAGGGCTCCAGGAGAGTTAACCGGCGCTGTCGAAAAGTATGGGGGAACTGGTCGTCCCCCTTCCAGGCATACTTCTTCCATCTGGCCCTGGACTGCCTGCCCAATGATGTGGGGTCGGGTTATTGCCAGCCTATTAATGTGGGTAACCAAATCCTCTAGGTCCCCACCCACTAGCATCCAGGCCTGTGCTTGTAGCGCTGCTACCCTGATTGGTGCGAGGGAAGCCCTTTCGGATGGATCGGATGATTCTCTGAATACTTCAGCCACATGTTCCAGCATCACATGTGGCTGAATATCCAATGCCCTTATGGGGCAACCCTGGATGGGGCACTGCTGTAGGGTGGGGAGGTGGCTCTCCCTTGGCGGTGTAGGTCCTTGGGGTGTCCTCTGGCCTGACACCCCAGTCTCCCTCAGCTGGTAGTCTGGTTGGGGTGTCCTCTGACTTGACACCCCAGTCTCCCTGGCTTGGTGGTTTCCTTGGGGTGTCCTCTGGCCTGACACCCCAGTCTCCCTCCGCTGGTAGTCTGATTGGGGTGTCCTTTGACTTGACACCCCAGTCTCCCGTGCTTGATGTTTTTCTTGAGGTGTCTCATAGCCTGACACCCCAATCTTTCTCCCTGTGTAGTAGTTCAGTGGTGTCCTCTGTCCTGACACCCCTGTCACCTTGGACGTATAGCCACGTTGGGGTGTCCCTTGCCACGACAACCCTGTCCCCCTTCTTCCTCCTCCCCGGAATGAGCTCTGTGCGGACATCCCTGCTCCATCCCTGGCTCCGGACTGGGGTGCCCGCCTCTCTTGGGCCTCTCTGAGGGCTCTCTGCAGTCTGGCCATTTCTCCTGCCTGGCGTTCTTTCTGCTTATTCCTCCTCCTCTTCCTCTCCTGTGTAGTTTCCTTACTACCCTGAAAACCCCTACCCAGTGGAGGCGCGCTGTGAGCATTCCGGTCGGCTGGAATGCCCACAGGGGTGCCCCTAGCCATCGGGACAGCGGCCCCTGGAGTGCTCCTGGAAACGGAACAGCGGCTCCTTCCTCCACTGGGGTCCCTAACTGTACCCTCCCTACTGCCTGACCGAGCCCTTCTCCGGGAACTGCGGCTCCCATCCCTGGTGTTCCTGACTGCCCCAGAACCCCACTCTAGACTTGTGTCTCCAGCCTTTGGGGAGGAGTCCCGGTGGTCCCCAGAGATGGCTTTTCCTGGAACCTCAGCTTCCCCACCTTGGGCCTTGGGCTCTCCCTGGTTTGGGATACCCCTTTCAACTGAGGGGACCCTATTTTGGTGTCGTCCCCTGGGGCTTACCTCTCTCTCTTCTTTCTTTTCCTCGGCAGCCCAACTCCTCTTCGGGCTGCCCCCAGTGCTATCATCATCACTGGACATCTGTCTTTTCTGCAAATACAAAAAAATACAACATTGTGAGGCCCAACTTACTTACATCTGGCCTCTTCATTCAATATAGCAGCTATTTAACTAGGTACTCAGGTGTGTAAATAGTTGCCTTCATATGTACAATCTCTTAAAACTATTTACAATGACTAAAAAACTTCTTATGTACAACAGCATTATTACAGCAATCTATTCTGAACCCTTCCTACGGGCTGACCTTCGCGGTCCAGTAGGGTTCAGACTAGCTTGCGGTGGATCTGGTCTATTTATTTTTGTCTTACAACCAGAGCATACATAGTCCTGGTTTTCCCACTCTTCAGCTTCCCGTGGAGAGATTCCCACGCACCTACCATGGTACCACTCATTGCACCTGTCACAGGAGATCATAAACTCTCCCGTATAAGGTCCTCGACAAATGCAGTACAGTGCCCCAGTACTTCCCGTGGAGGCATTTGTTTTCCTGCCCTCAGTTGATTGTAGGGTGGGGGGCACCAGGTCCACCCCGACAGCACCTTGAACGCTATCTTGTGAAGGGGTTGCTGGGTTATTAAGTTGCATTGCTTGGGCCACCCCTCCCTTTTGAAGCTCTACTATTGCCCGATTTACCCATGCTGGTAGCTCCCTATCCCTACACAGCTTTAAACGGTCGTGGTTTACCGTGGTGAGAGCTTTCTTCATTTTTACTTTATACAGGTAAGGGGATATCCTTTCAAGGATGACCCCTGGTCCCCTCCACATAGGGCTTAGCTTCTTGCACTTACCTGGCAGTGAAGCTGTGTCCAGCTTATAGATAACGTCCCCTACCTTGTACTGACGGGCAACTACCCTGAGATCGTAAGCTTGCTTAGCTCTAAGTTGGGAGGTCTTGAGGTTTGCCCTCGCAACCTCATGGGCAGACTGTATGGCCTCTTCCAAGTCACCCACATAACCTGCCAGGTCTGGAGGTGGCCCTGTTTTTGGTGGCCTGAACATTAACTCAGCAGGGAGGTTTACCTCTCTGCCCAACATGAGGCGATTGGGGGTAAACCCGGTGGATCGATTCACTGATGCCCTAATTGCCCCCGCTAATTGGGGAATGTGTAAGTCCCAAGTTTTCTGATTGGTCCCCACAAAACACCTGATGGAGGCCAGGAGGGTGCGATTAAATCTCTCCACCTGGCCATTAGCAGAAGGGCGATATGGGGTGGTCCGAGCCTTGTGGATGTGGAGCAGCTCACAAACTGATTGGAAGAGTAAACTCTCAAAATTTCGTCCCTGGTCTGTAAATATTTCGTATGGATACCCAAACCTACAGAAAAAATCGTTAACAGCCGCCCTTGCCGTGACTTCAGCCGTCTGAGAGGGGAGGGGGATACACTCCACCCACTTGCTGAATTGATCTACAATCATGAGCAGGTGTTCATTTGCTCTATCTGACTTTGGTAAGGGCCCTACAAAATCGAGGTGCACTCTCTCCATAGGAGCCCCAGCATGAAACATTGTCATTGGGCACCTTGCAGTCTTATTCGGTTTCTTGCTCTGGTTACATGCCGAACAACTTGCTACATAGCCCTCCAAGTCCTTTTTAAGCCCATGCCAATAGTAAAACTGTTTTACTCTTTCTTGGGTTCTAGTCATGCCCTGGTGCCCAGCTGAGGGGATGTCATGGCATAATTCCATAATGTCCCTCCTCCATTCTCGGGGCACCAGCAACCTGTTTCCCTCTCCATCTTTTGCATGATACATTATCATTCCCCGTCCATCCCTACTAAACCGTTCCTTGATTGTCCAGTAAAATTTTGCTGGTTGGCTACTCCGGAACAGGTCCCCCTGAGCAGGTTGACAACTGTTATCGTCAAGCCACTCAGTGAGCCACTTAAATTCAGGGTCTTTGCTCTGTGCGTCACAAATTTGTTCAACAGAATATTTCCCTAACACCACCCCAAGCCCATCCTGGACAACCCGGATGGAACATTCTGGGTCGTCTGGGACTATCACCACATCTCTACCTACAGTGGCCACTGTCACCCGTGATATGCAAATACCCTCATCAGCTGTTTTTGGATCCACAACGGGTATTTCATCTAAAAACCCGACCTCGGCAGAATCTTGGCCAGTTACCAGTATTTCGTTTACAGATCGTCCCCCCACACCTGTTCCTTTGGATGCCAATGGGATCACATCATCCACATCGGTCATAAATTTAGACCACTGTGTTTGAGCCCTTGCACAGTATGGACAACCCCCACATGGCAGGGTTGCCAGGTTGACATCGATTTTAAAGTCCTGACATGGAGAGTCAATAGGCATTCTGGACAGGGCATCCGCGTTTATGTGCTTGGAGCCCGCCCTATGTCGCACCTCCATGTGATATTGGCTCAACTCCTCGAGCCACCTGGCCAGCTGCCCTTGAGGCTGCTTAAAGCGAAGCAGCCAGGTGAGACTACTGTGGTCTGTGCGGACTACAAAATTCCTTCCCAGCAAGTAGTGCCGGAACTGTCTGGTGAAGCGTACTACTGCCAGGAGCTCCTTCCGGGTAGTGCAGTACCGCCTTTGCTCTGGAGTTAGAGTAAAACTGGCATAGCAAACTACCCTTTCCTCGCCGTTTTGTATTTGGGACAAAACTGCCCCTAGTGCATAGTCTGAGGCGTCTGTGTCTAGGATAAATGGATCAGAGGTATTTGGTAGGGCCAGTAGGGGTGCAGAGGTGAGAGCCTCCCGCAATTTATCAAATGCCTCCTGCTGTGTTTCCCCCCATGTGAAAGACCTTTTGCCTGTAACATCTTGAAGGGGGCCTGCGATTTTAGAATACCCCTCAATGAAAGCCCGGTGATAGTTGGCGAACCCCAGAAAACGTTCTACCGATTTAGTATTGTGAGGGGTTGGCCATTTCTTCACATCCTCTATATAGCCGGGGCCAATATTCATACCCTGCCTGCTCACTACTCTGCCAAGGAATTCTACCTGTTCTTGAAACAGTTCACATTTCTTTGGCTTGAGCTTGAGGCCGTATTCCCTGAAGCGCTGTAAGACTGCCCTCAGGTTGGCCAGATGAGAAGCTATATCTTTTCCCAGAACCAAAATGTCATCCAGAAAGGCCAACACTATATCCCAGGTTAACCCCCTTAGAACCAAGCTTATGACCCTGGCATAAGTAGCTGGGGCATTACAGAGCCCAAATGCCATCCTGGCAAACTCAAAAAGGCCGTATTTTGAAATAAATGCGGTTTTAGACCTATCCTCCTTCTTGATTTTCACTTGCCAATACGCTGAGTTAGCGTCCAGCTTAGAGTACCATCGATTCCCTGCAAGGGTATCCAGGCACTCTTCTACTAAAGCTAACGGGAACACATCTTTTACACAGGTCGAGTTCAGGGATCTATAGTCAATGCACCACCTGACCCCCCCATCCCTCTTTCTTACCAGTACCGGGGCAGAGCACCATTCAGAAACTGAGGGCTGAATGACCCCCGCCTCCAACATTTTCTTTAAGTGGGCCTCCTCTTCCTGAGCAAACCCGATAGGGGTTCTTCTCATTCGTTGCTTTATCGGAGGGTGTCCCGCGGTGTCAATTTGATGCTCAATTGCTGAAAAGTTCCCTAAATCAAACTCACTTGCTGCAAAGACATCCCCGTACTCCCTTAACAGAGATGCCAGAGCTTCTTGCTCTTGGCTTCCCAGTAGTGCCTTGGAGCGATCAAAGAGGTCCCTGAGATGCTCTGGGACTCCCTGGTCCGACTCTGTTGAGCCAGTACCCACCCCTGTACCTACTACTCTTACCTTTGTGGGGACCTCTATGGGCTCCACCTCTACTGCCTGGGCAATTAATTCCCCCTGATGCACATGTACATGCTTATCTGAAGTATTTATCAGACACACTACTGGTTGGCTCCCCCCTGCATGTAAAGTGCGGGGAACCAAAAGACCAGAGTGACTGCCTGCCTCGACAATGTAACTTGGCATTTCGCAGTTGACCTGACAGCTGAGCTTCATCACTGAATTGGGCGGCACCGTAATTTTATTACGTATTGTCACATTAGCTACCCTGGGTGCCTGCCCAACCTTACCCATAGTCATGGGTATGACCTCGTCCCCTACCCGCAGCTGTCCATCGGACATTTGTAAGTCGATACAATGTGCCCTTAATAAGTCAAAACCCAACAGCATGTCGTCCTCTATAGGGGCCACGTACAGATTTGTCTGTATAAGCTTGGAACCCAGTTCCAAATTCACGGGCCCGACAACATACCCGTTCATTTGCATCCCCTTTCCTGCTGTATTCATGATGACTTCCCTGAGGATGGGTGGGACAGATTTTAGGGACCTGTATACCTCTTCTGATATAAGGGTCACTTCTGCCGCAGTGTCCACTACGGCAAACAAACTCTGCCCCTGAACTTTAATGGGTACCCTAAATACCGTTCCGGAACGGAGCTGACAGACAGTGACTATCTCACAATCGTTCTCCTCCTCCACTAATGTGGTGTCTGCTTCCCCCTCTGAAGAGGAGGCCCCACTGTTATGGGCTTCCTCATTATTTTCTAGGTCATTATCAATGGTTCTTACCGCCCTGAGAGGACTATGGCCTTCAGTGGAGTCCCAGTTACCCTGGGGTTCTCCATAACTGGCCATAGTTACTGCTACCGGGCTTGTATCTTCGCGTTCAAACCATAAGCTCCCTGGTATTTCTCCCCTCTCCTCACCCCCAGGGTCCCCCTGATCTTTGGTAAGCACTGACTGAACAATAGGGCGTCCAAATTTGATTTGTTCTCCAGAGTCTAGATGAACAACCCCCATAAAGAACTTGCCGGGCAGGACTCCTGCCTGGTTACCCGGGCATAATATAGCCCTACTGGGTGCCCAAAAGAACTCGTAACCCTCGGCCTGAGCCCTTGGTACATCTATCATTATCTGTACTTCCCAATGAGGCTTGAAGGTAGGGGGTACCTCACTCAATAGATGAATGTGCTGCCTATTCATCCGTCTCAATCCTTCCTCTTCTATATCCCCCCAGGCAAGCATGGTTGTGTAGTGGTAGGCATGGGCAACAGTGTTTTCCTCTACTGAGGGCATACCGAAAGGTCCCACTTCAATGGAATGCCCCTGGTTTGCCTTTATTTTCCACCAACCATGATCTTGGTCCCTCTCCAAAGTGAAACGTTTGTCCACGTCTACCCCAACCAAACGGGTGAGCTCCTTAATGGTGTACCCCGACAACCCTGGGTGCCTAGACAGGAGCTCATCAACATACACAAATCCCCCAGGGAGAACCTTGAGTCCCCATTTACTGGCACCATGCCGCAACACATATATCAGTGTTTTTGACAAGTGACGGTCAACTCCATGGTCTTGAATGACTTCCTCCTCTGAATCGGAGGAAGCATTCTCCTTATCCTCTAATGGGCACTCAGACGCTAGGTTATTTACAGACTCTGGGTCCTGGGTGCCCTCCACTTCCGACTCTGTGTCCAGGGTGCCCTCCCCTCCAGACTCTAATGATAACACTCCCTCTGCCTCTTGTATTTTTATGGGCATTACCTCTTTCCCCTGACAAACTGATTCTGGACCATGATATCCCAAGGTCACTTCCCCCACATTTTGATCCCTAAACTGCACATCTGTTGACAGGCCAAACTCTATTTTTGGGGGCTTGCTCTGACCTGTGGAGCTGCCCCGTTGGAGTTTAACGAATTTGGTGTTGTACGAGTTTGGTCAGCAAAAGTGACAGTTCTCTCTTTAGACCGCAGATCTGGGCACTCATTTCGAATATGCCCAGGCTTATAGCAGTGATAACATATACTTTCCCGCCCAGACCCTCGATATGGGGATGGGCTTCTTGATTGTGACCTTCCCCTAAATTTTGGGCAGTCCCGTTTGAAATGTCCTCTCTCCCCACAGTGGAAACATTCTCCTGTTGCTGGCCGTCCGCCCGGTGAGGGGCTTCGTGCCAGAGGGCGAGTGAGGAGTTTCCTAAATTGGTCCATCATGTCATCCAATTTTTCATGCACTTGACCCAACTTATTTTCAAATTTTTTATTGGTCTTTTCCAATTCACTTTTCCAAGTACTCGCTGGGGCCCTCTCAGGGGCCATAGTAGCCCTTACCTGCGGTACCTGGTACTCGTGGAACACCTCTGGGTGGTCGTCATACCGGCCACCCATTACCTGCCTAACCTCACGCCTAGTTGGCTTCCCATATATTGCCTGGGTATTGTGCTGGAATAGCCGTATTTTATCTACGGCCTCCTCTATGCTTTGGGGCTGGAGATTTGAGACTTGCACCCCCAACTCTTTGTTTTCAATACCCTGGCACAGCCGCATTACGGCCTGCTCATACATATAGTCATCAGGGAGGTTTCTAAAGGCCCTGGTGGCCAAGGACAACACCCGATCAGCCCAGTCCTCGAGAGACTCCTCAGGGGCTTGCCGGGCATTGTTGAACTGGACCCGGGCGGTCTCAGGGAGTGCCTTGAAACCGAAGCTCCACAAGCTCCTTATAACTCACCTCCCTGTCTCTTTCCGTTATGAGGGCATAATACTCGCTGGCCTTCCCCTCAAGGCACCAGCAAAGTTGGTCTTTACATTCCTGCGGACCCCATTCACAAACCTCTGCGTACCTTGCAAATTTTGTGAAAAAGGCCTGCCAGTTGCCCTTCCCATCATACTTAATATTTTTTGGGGCATTGCTAACTTTAGAGACTGCACCTAAAGTTGCTCGTGCCCCACCTCTGCTGTCAGGTCCCCTTATGTTTTCCCTGGGCCTATCCTCATTGTGTGGCATTGGGTAAGCATGTTGCCCGTAGCTCCCCCCGGTGGTGACCCCTTGTGGGGGCACCGGTGTATACCCTTGGTTGTACGGATTATGGGATTGCCTCTCCCCATAGGCACAGGCAGGGGTCCGCCTTTGGTCCTCACCCCTGTTGTCTTGCCACTTGCCATACCTACTGCGGGGTGTTTCATACTGTCCCCCACCAGTGTGAGCTGGTTGAGTACAGGGTGCTGACCCCTGACCTGCATAGTTGCTCGTGTGACCCATGGGGTATGAAGGTGCGCCCCTTTTGGTTGGAACGGTTTTGTCCCATGCACTGGCTTCCCCTGGCCAGTGCTGTTTGGTCTTAATACTACTCCCTTGATGTTGGGGATTACCTTGGTTTGGGTCACCCATAATGGGTTGACTCCACTCATTTTTTGTAATTTGTTCCCTGTATCCCCCATCCCAATTTTCGGGGGTCTTAGGTCTAGCTCCAGCATCCCCAGGATATGGGCTACACTCAAGAAAGGCAGAGTCCATCTGACTGGGCCCATCCCAGGGCCCAGGACTTTGCCCCTGATGCCATGCCTCTTGCTTAAATGCTGATGGGACATGTACCCGTGATGGGGTGCTTTGTGAGGCAACGTGTCCCCCATCTATTAGTGTGTTAACCCTGTTCAACATTTCATTATGCCTGCCTTGGGCCTCAGGTGGTGGCCCACTATTTTGGCCACCCTCATTTTGATTGAAGTCAAGTCTGGACAAGAGGGCCATTGTCACTCGTAGATGGGAAATTGTGGCTAGGTCTGACTCAGTCACAAAGCCCTTGCCCTCCCTTATGTCCATAATTTGCTCCCCAGTTTTAATTCCTATACCTGGGAGCTGAAGTAACTCTTGAAAGCTACAAGTGTTTATGTTTATAATGGACATTGTAACTGTAAACAATTAACACTGATTTTCAACAAAGTTTATTTATTTATCAATAAACAACAACAACCAACACTTTTAATAAAACAGATGTTTTTATTTTATTTTATTTTATTGAATAACAAATACTTCCGCTATGGGTAACCCGTCCTTCTGGTCTGCGGTTAGTAGCGGTAGCGAACAGAACAATAATACGACTGGTAACCCGTCCTTCTGGTCTGCAGTTATCAGAGGTAAACAGAACAATAACAACACGACTGGTTCCCCGTTCCTCCCAGGTCACGTGATCCAAGTCGTCTTGAAAGTACAAAAAACAACAAATACTCAATACTACGCAAAAAACAGGGGTTCTACCGCGCTGCAAAACCCCTGTGATGTTATGTAATATGCTCTCCCAGAGTATTACACAACAAAAAACGATCGGCAAAGGTTTCCCCCGAATCCTTTACCGCGGGAAATTCTGTTGAAGCGAACCTCGCCTCAACTCACAAAATGAGCCCTAAATTGCAAATCACCACGCAAATTAGTGCTCGCAGCGCCAATGTTGTGATCCCGAGTAAATATATAAACTTACCCAAGACGTTTCTTGGCGTCGATCACTTGGATGTCTTTCTGGTAAAATTGGTTACTGTCGTCTTGACTTTTTGGTGTACCGGAAAGAGAGAGAAGGCATCATGGGATCGGGCAACTTCCGGCAGGGTCTGGCTTAGTACCAACGAATA
Organism: Mytilus californianus; assembly: GCF_021869535.1. Lineage (NCBI taxonomy): Eukaryota > Metazoa > Mollusca > Bivalvia > Mytilida > Mytilidae > Mytilus > Mytilus californianus. The sequence goes on from NW_026262711.1 coordinate 845,385, forward strand.
CCACATAGCTAAAATCACAATAATACTGTGAACTCCGAGGAAAATTCAAAACCTCAAACGAATGGACAACAACTGTCATACTTGGTACAGGCATTTTCCCACGTAGAAAATGGTGGCTTGAACCTGGTTTCACAGCCAGCTAAACCAATCACTTGTATGTCAGTCGCATAAAACTAATATATTGACAACAATATGTGAACAAAACAATCGAGACTCAATAGGCATAAATTACCAAGTAATATTCAAACCAACAGTCGAGTCTCTGACTTAATCCCCTTTCCTAAACAAAATAAGTCCATATTTGCATTAGTTGTATCATTGAATCAGCTGCAATATTTATTATTATATTTTTAGATATACACATGCGAATGACAAATACAGTATTTTTTGAATGTAGGACAAAAAGTCACAGGACAAAAAGTCACGGACAAGAAGTCACGGACGAAAAGTCACAGGACAAAAAGTCACAATACAGTTTTGAGATTATTTTTCTCTGAACAAGAAAACACTGATATTAAAAATAAATTTTTGATTTTTTCTTAAACTATAATATATGAAACAACTTTGTAATTAAAATTTATTCAATAAATATCAATGATGATCAAATAATTGATATGATAACAAAATGTCAAAGTGGTTTGGCACTTAAATGGCTTCATGGTGCCACGAAATATATCATTTGCATGATTAAAATTTAATAATTTTTCATTTATCAAGGCTTATGAACAATTTCCTAAACTTAAAAAATGAATAAATGTAAAAAAAGAAATTATTTGAGGACCTTTCTCTTATATGTTCAAACAATTGTCAACAAGTTATTTGTGACTTTTTGTCCTATCCAATTTGTGACTTTATGTCCTGTGACTTTTTATCCTGTGACTTTCTGTCCGTTTACCTATTTTTTGAGGATCTAATCTGAACGTCACGCGGGTGAATGGAAAATAAATTTGTCGTTGGTAGTGTTACGAGTTGTACGATGATGCATATACTATTATGTCTTTCAGTGTGAGAACGTCAAGGGTAGTCATGGTCGTGAAACACCCCCGCAGTAGTTAACCGACAAAAATTTAGTAAATATATCTTAGATGGTGCTCTAAATAACTTATTTGTGATAAAGATAATGGTGTCTAAAAAGAGCGCGATATCGTTTTGTGAAAATTACTGAATATCGGACCTTCTTTGTGTACAAAGCAATACAATGAATCTCAATGGATTATAATAAGAGTCTACAGGACCTTATATTTTCTGTTACTGCAAGGTAATATTTTTTTTCGAATGTTCTATATTTTTTTTGGACTGTCGTACTGTATCGTTCAATGTCTTTTAATAATTTAAATCTAACATTTTTTTAGATTATTGGAAAAATTAGTACCATAACATTGATATTCAGACTAGTTACCTTCTAATACATTGAGAGTATTTAAATTAAGCTGCCATGCATCTGTACTATAAAAGTATGTATTGGCTGAAGTTTGTGTTTCTGGACACAACAATATATCAGTATAACTCATCAGAATTTTTTGGCTTTGTTTCGACCTCTTCTTTTTCAATCAGGAAAAGTCCAGACTCTGCTCTTATAATATCATCCAAATAAGCCGTATGACGTAAAAACCCTGAAAAATATCATTCCACTTTGTAGGTGAAAATTTATAAAACTGTCAAATTATTTTTTACAATGTAGAAAATAGTTTAATTCACTCCCAGGCATCAATGCACAACACTGACTGAATCAGGAATACAGTGTCCGAATTGCACTAGGACAATAAACACATTTGCTGCTAAAGTCGAAATCTAAATTTTCACTTTATTCTGTAAAAACAAATTAATATTAATTTATCGTAATTACAAGAATAATAATATGAAATTATAACAATGGGTTCAACACGTGTTTCTGGAATATTATTAAGTAATTTATTGGTATCGATTATTAACTTGCAGAGAGATATAAAGACATGATAACTGTTAGTTCTTCTTGGATTATATTTGATAAAAGTGCACGAGACCAAAACAAACTTTCAAAATTTATTGTATAACCTATTCTTTATAATATTAACCTGATAATGATCCTTCTAGACTTCAGGGGCAATTATTTTGTCTATTGGTCGAGTAGGAGTATCAATCTGGGATGGTATTCCGTTTAACTCGTCGACAGAAAAACTTTCAAGAACGTTTGTTTTTTATTTCCATATAATCATAGTTGTAGGATAACTCAATATATTATGTCCAAGTATTGGGTTTCTGTTGACTAAAAGTGTTTATATAATCTGAACCTGGCTCTTGGCAATTAGTTATTTAAATATTGAGATTAATATATATGTAATTGTAATTGTAGGCAAGCTTTCAGTCGTTAAAATAGCCATGATATGCATCTATTAACATGGACATGATGGTCTATGCAATACTGTTATCCAAATATGAAAAGTTACAAATAAATACATTTGATTATAATTTTTCTATTCAACATTTTTAAATAGATTTAACTTTCCAAATTTTGTTATCAACATCTACATGATCTAGTAACAGACGTCACACTCATTTGGCAGTCACATAGAATTAAATATGTCAAAACCAGGGTTTTTAATCCTACTGCCATAGCTCAGTTCCCCCGAGAAGCACGTTAAGAACTGAGATAGTCTCATTATCTCACTTGACATCCATCGTCAATACCCAATTTATATATTTGGTGAACAGAGGGTCGTCTGAGTTAAATAATAGTTCTCATGAATAAGGGTTTTGTTTTGTTTTGTTTTGATTGTTATTGAGGATCGTTTGCATTGATTACATATTTGATTTGTACGGCTCTCATCGAAATAATTTAATCCTGAATGAAATATTTGCTACTGAACGTAAGACCTAAAATCATTAAAAGTAAAGAATTTCAAACCGTGTGTTCCCCTTTTACACCAAAAGGAGCCATAGATCTAAGATATTTCAACACCTCTTTTGGCCAGGCATAGTTAGCATTTTCAGGAACTATTTCTGTTTCCTATCAAAATAACATGTTTTTATACCGATGTTTTTATACCGATATCCCCCCAAGGGTGACTTGGGAATAGAAGTATGGTCACCATTGGTCTTCCTCCGACCGGCAGTAAAACCCGTGCTAAAGTGGGACGTCCGTTTGGCTGTGCGGGATGTACAAATTTGTAGCCACGTCCGGTCAGAATGGGGACGTAAAATCCAATGCCTCGTGTAAAGAGAGTGCCACGCTCTTTGCACGTTAAGAACCCTTGCAACAACTCTTTGAGGGGTCCGTAGGTGACCTGTTGCAAGGCTAAATTTCTGTCCCTATCCAATATACCCTCATTTCCCGTGGCAGTCTAAATTTCTCCGACCTTAATCCCTTAATCTATTACAGAACCTACCTATTGTATTTATTGTGAACTTGTTCTCGTCCTGAATATGCATGAAATATTTGCCACTGGACGTTAAGCAACCAACAATCAATCATTATACCAATATCATACAATTATTTCTCTTCCTATGGAAAATATGTTGTTTATTTGTATTGATTTAATCTTTTTGATTTGTTATATTTGTTACATGCACACCTTCGTGGAATGTGCCTAGCAACAATAAAAATTCCAACCGATATTCCAGTTACCTTTATTTCTTCTTCATTGGAAAGATACACTTTCTCTAATAAATTCGGCAAACTGCTCCCCCATTTTACATACAGATATATAACATATAATAAATCAATATTTGTTAATGGTGTTATAAATGATGAAAATACCTTGTTTTTGCTTTAAATCCAGTGGCAAATATTTCATTAATGTTCTGTCTGAATTGGTTAGTGTTCTTGAGAAAATAAATGAAGGATGATGACATGAAAAGCAATGCAACAATATTTTTTTTTTTTCATTAAAAATGCAGAAATGTTTTTAACCAATTTACTGTTACAATTTTTCCATATTCCTACGAAAGGTTAAGTTTTTGAAAACAAATCCAATTTTAAGTTACAATACTTAATTCTTCAAAACATATGTACAAGGCTTTGTAATTTCAGTAATTCCCCATGTGGTACCCCATTATATCCTGTATATAACATGCAAAGCTTACCCACAACCATTCACTGCTTGAACAAAAAAAAAAGAAGAAACTGCCAAACTGCGAGACACCTCTTATAAACAGGACATACTTGTAAAAAATAGAAGTAAACCAGCAAAGGGATACTCTAACTCGAAAACAGAGACAACTTTTGGATGCATCAGCTACGTACTCATAATTCGAATGGTCTGTATGAGAGAGATGAAACAACAGTTTTATCAAAAACCAAAGGAGTAATTCTTAAACTTCATACTACTTTTTGTTTTGATCTATTTATCGCAATGTACAATAATCTGCAAACATATATTTGAAGGACATATAGGATAAGCTGCTAAAATTTATCAGGTGACATATAATTTATATATACTTGACATTCAGATCTTCGCATGTGATTTCCCCCGAAGGGTGACTGGGGAATAGAAGTATGGTCACCATTGGTCTTCCTCCGACCGGCAGTAAAACCCTTGCTAAAGTGGGGCGTCCGTTTGGCTGTGTGGGATGTACAAATTTGCAGCTACGTCCGGTCAGAATGGGGACGTTAAATCCGATGCCTCGTGTAAAGAGAGTGCCACGCTCTTTGCACGTTAAGAACCCTTGCAACAACTCTTTGAGGGTCCGTAGTTGACCTGTTGCAAGGCTAAATTTCTGTCCGTATCCAATATATCCTTATTTCCCGTGGCAGTCTAAATTTCTCCAACCTTAATCCCGGAAGCCCCCATTACAGAACCTACCTATTGTATTTAATGTTAATATGTTCTCGTCCTGAATATGCATGAAATATTTGCCACTGGACGTTAAGCAACCAACAATCAATCGCATGTGATTTATAATACCAACATCAGCTATTGCAATTGCTGATACATCAGTATCAATCTATGGTACACCACTGGCAATATCAGGTGTATGGGGATACACAGTGATTTTTATTAATAGGACCATTCCTCAATGTATACATGTCTGATGTTAGTATTTTATGACCTTCAAAATATATAGTGTTGATTTTTGTTTTTTGATATGTTGTCTAAAATATGTTGTTATTTTTTAATGAGATGTATGTTTTGATTATGTTCACAGAAAAAAAGAGAACAGAAATGAAAACATAGTTTATCTTTATTATCAATGCTCTTTTGCATCATTTTCACTGTTTGATTTGTCAGTGTCACTAAGCAAATTAAACACATTTGAGCATTCAAAAATGTTAAATACTTTTTGCTCAGACATGTTCGATTTATTTTTAAATTTAGTGTAAAAAGGATCCAATATATTTTACAGACACAGGAATGTTTAAATTTAGATTCCAATTTTTCAATATAAAGAGTGCCTCTTGAATGGTGTAGCGATTCTCATTAGGAACTATAAAGGAAGCGACAACACTATATCCAATATTTGTGTTGACGCAAACCAAGAACAGAGGAAGGTCATATCTTGAGGTTTTATAAGTTGCACTCAACAAGCAAGTTTCCTGGCCATATATATTCAGAAGCCTCATTTACGATTCAGATTGATAAACAAAAAGAAACTGAGGAACTTCCTCAATATCATCCTTACTCTTTTCTTGTTGTTACCCATCTGATCTGCATTTTGTAAGAAAGAAAAAATAATAAAAAAAACTCCATTTGACATTACAGTCTCTCATTTACCTAAATCTAACACTAATCTTTTTCACAAAGAGCATACTTATTGTCAAAGGAAGAGTTTTATTTACTAGTTTGAGAAATGGGTGTAGGTAGCAGAAATGTGTTATTGTATGATGGAACTTTTAAAGTGTAAATGAAAGCCGTTAAACATAAAGGATGTGTCCTCAAATATGTTTGAACCCCCAAGGGTGACTGGGGAATAGAAGTATGGTCACCATTGGTCTTCCTCCGACCGGCAGTAAAACCCGTGCTAAAGTGGGGCGTCCGTTTGGCTGTGCGGGATGTACAAATTTGCAGCCACGTCCGGTCAGAATGGGGATGTTAAATCCGATGCCTCGTGTAAAGAGAGTGCCACGCTCTTTGCACGTTAAGAACCCTTGCAACAACTCTTTGAGGGGTCCGTAGGTGACCTGATGCAAGGCTAAATTTCTGTCCCTATCAAATATACCCTCATTTCCCGTGGTAGTCTAAATTTCACCCAACCTTAAACCTCAAATTACTAAAATATTAAACAATACCAAAGCAAAGCAAAAAAGAGAAAAAAATCTTTTAGATAAAAAAATAACCTAAATCTTTAGCTTTCCAAAACTTTGATTACTTGATCAGTGGTTGGGAATAATATTTATTTCCAATATTCCGATAAAAAAAACAGGAATTTAATTTTGAACATATTAAAAACTTTTAAAGGTATTATTTTTGTAAATTTCTAAATTTTGTAAAATATTATTTGATGTAAAAAGCATGACCAAAATATTGGCTGTAAAATAAAATTTAGTTGTACCTCAAATGTTTTAACTGATTTAAACTGTAAATAAAAAAAGGATAATTCCTCACTAAAATATTACATGATTTACATTCATACTTACAATCAGGAAACATATACAATTTCTACTTTTTCTTTCTACTGTTGTGTCACCTAATATCTATAACGCTTTTTTTTTTTTAAATATTTCCCAAATGATATGAAAGTCCTTACATCACTAAAACTAATCCATAAATGACATGCCGAAAAAGAAAGTCATGCATCAATTATAAACATTGCACTGACAATGAAACAAATTCCTGAATAGATCATTTGAGCCTTGAGCACTTTACCATATTCTAAGTTTTTTAGAGAATGATAATCCCTTAGTTCATGATAAGTACTCGCTAACGCTCGTACTTAATCATGAAGAAAGGGATTATCATTCTCTTACATATACTTATCTTGCTGACAAAGACAATAGTAGACTCGTCATTTAAAGTTAAAATAAGTCATCCGTTTGTATGAAATAGGTTACAATAATACGTCACCTTAATCCTGAATTATATACAAATATATTGATGATTTACTCATTTACTTATATATCACATGATTTTCAGTTCTGATTTGTAATCGATCCCAGTTCATGATCTAGTTAATGTATCCATAAAATGAACGAAACGCCATTGATTGACTTTGGTATTGAAATATGATCCTCCCTGGATCTGTCGACCGGTTGAAAAATCCTCATCCGACCGATAGTTAAAACTTTGCTAAAAGGTGTGTCCGTTATGCTGTGCGGGATGTACAAGTTCACATCAACGGCCGTTTAAAATTGGAACCTTAAATCCGATGCCTCGTGTACAGAGGCGAAATGTCTGTCCCTATCCAATTTACCTCATTTTTCAAAGCTAGTCCGAATTTCCCCGACATTCATCTATTACATGACTTGTATATTGTATTTATTGTTCATTTGTTTTCGTCTTGAACATGCATGAAATTTTAGCCACTGAACGTTCAGCAACCAACAACCAATCAATCGTATAAGAGAAATGTTTAAGATTAATTCTAGAAATGATTCAATATGGGCATGTTCTGGCCGCATAGTCTGATACAAGGCATTCTCGGGTTATACATCCTTTAGTCTATTTAAAATATCATTGACGAAACTGTTGAGCTTTTTCGACTTTTTGTTGTTTTTCAGTTTTGATAAATTTAATGTCACAAACTCTTTCTGAAATAGGTTTTCTCTGTAGTGGTTTAGGTCTGTCCCATCGACACGCATTATATGAACATTCTTTTTGTTTTTGTTTATACAGTTGTGTAAAGATGTGCACATAGCCCTGCTTCCCCTGCATTACAGTTGCTACACGCACTAACAATTAGTCCATTTTGATGGTACTTATAGGCAGTGAGTAGTACTTGGCAGTCTTTCCAGTGACTCCGATTTCAAAATTATAATAAAAAGGATACAGTAACTCGAAATATAATTTTGTTCTGATCATTAATTAACTGGATTATATTCAATGTCTCTGAAGAATTCTTCATTACATGTTTTTATGAACAAAATGCACACTTATACCCCGAGGGATTGAAGGCACATAAACAATACAATACAAATATACATTATCTGTTTGCCTTTCACATTTGCAGTTCGTCAACATCTTTAGTGGATATATCCTGAGTATAAGAAAAGTCAAGTGGTTTCCATGAATCTGAAACTAAAATTACTTCTGAAAAATCAGAATCCCCATTTGACAAAAGACCGAAAAACGCGTTTGACTTCTGCATCATTTTAACATGACTTTTTCAAACAATCTTTTAAATCCACAACTTTCCATTTTGACAGCTGTTGTTGACATTCTGAATCTGATGACTTAATTTAAAAAAAAAAAATAAATATTAAGTTTTGTCGTCCACTAGAAAACATTACATTTTTCAATATATTTGAATGGTCTCGGGTAATAAATGATTTCACAGTAAATTTTCAATAATTACCATATACACGTACACGTTGCAATGTTTCCCCCTCACTGTGTTTCCCCCTTCGCCTAGGCAAACCCCACCACTAACTACTGGTAGACAATCATTTGGCAGTCAGAAACGTCACCAAATCCCAATAACTGTTATTGGACATAATGCAAAACTTAAGTCTGGAAAAAAAATCAGAACTGAAACCAGGAAGGTGGAATGATCCCGTGTTTACTAGAAGTGGTGCAGTCGGATGAAAACAGCGAACAGAAAGCAGGAAAATGATTAACCTATTATTCTTCGTGATTTTTTTTTGTTTTTTTATACATGAAATCATATTATAACATTACTAAATGCATGATATGTGCATGAAAACAAATGTCCAAGTAGCATTTTTGAGTTAAATAAAATTGAAGATCGGCTGTTTTGCATGTAAGCCTATGGAGCTGTCTCTTACAATACTGCGACCTGGGTAGTGATTTTTGGATAAATTTTTTTCAAGTTAAAAAATAAAATTTCCAAGGATGCTGCAACTGGTTTACATATTCTGTGTATGGTATTATTAAAATTGATCCTCAGTGAAAAGTTGTGCAATTAGCAGGCTTAATTTAAAAAAATTACCAAAATGTCTAAAATTCCAAGGTTTGCTAAATTTGGTCGACAGTATTTACCGTCAATCAAAGAGAACTAGTGATCCAAAATATAGTCGTTTTAAAGTAAAGTGGCCAAATGGAAAAACAATTTTTAAACTGCCCTATAGATTTATGTTTATGACCAAACAGAGTTAGCTGCGGATTTGCATGTTTTACACCTATGTCGCAATAGTTTGTGTATTAATCTTGAACATTTGTCTCTAAAACCTAATGTTAATAATAGCAGGCAAATATGTAAAAACTTAGTTCCACAGACCCATGTAAAATGCATATTTATTTGCAGCATCCAAGTAAAATACCTAAATGTCGCTTAGTATAAGAATGATCAGCAAGAGTTCTCCGTTCTTCTGTCAGTTATTCTGAATCCAAAAGATCTTACTGATATAAAATAAAATTGAGAATGGAAATGGCAAATGTGTCAAAGAGACAACCCGACCATAGAACAGACAACAGCAGAAGGTCACCAACAGGTCTTCAATGCAGCGCGAAATTCCCGCACCCGGAGGCGTCCTTCAGCTGGCCCCTAAACAAATATATATACTAGTTCAGTGATAATGAACGCCATACTAAACTCCAAATTGTACACAAGAAACTAAAATTAAAAATAATACGAGACTGACAAAGGCTAGAGGCTCCTGACTTGGGACAGGCGCAAAAATGCGGCGGGGTTAAACATGTTTATGAGATCTCAACCCTCCCCCTATACCTCTAGCCAATGTAGAAAAGTAAACGCATAACAATACGCACATTAAAATTCAGTTCAAGAGAAGTCCGAGTCTGATGTCAGAAGATGTAATCAAAGAAAATAAACAAAATGACAATAATACATAAATAACAACAGACTACTAGCAGGTAACTGACATGCCAGCTCCAGACTTCAATTAAACTGATTGAAAGATTATGTCTTCATCATATGAATATCAGGCACAATCCTTCCCGTTAGGGGTTTAGTATCATACCATCATAACATATATGAGAAGAACATAACCCATGTCATGCCAACAACTGGTTATGTCTCCCTTTCTATATATTTTTCATCATAAAGCTAAAAACTTTCAAGTTTCGAAACAGTTCGTTCATGTTTAACAACAGTTTTTTTACGCAACTAGTGGTATTCATAAATATCGTTTTCATTTTTCGGTTGATGAATCAGACGCGAATTTGGAGAAAGTGGTACAGTACGAGCTGCACATTTTAAAACAGCTTATTCTCCAGTCTGTGATTAATTCTGGGTGCAGTGGAGTGACTTATAGCAGGAAAATTCTTTGGAAGGTAATATCTTTAGGATTAGAATTATTATATTTTCTGTTTATAGTTTCACATTTTTGGGTACTTGTACCAAACGCGTTTTCGGAATATAATGGTCATACTTACTGAGTTTTATCATCTTCTGTCATGCATCTGGCATGATTTCTTTTCCCCCAGAAATCATTTTTTGTCCCTTTATAAATAAAGGAATAGGCACGACATGTATCTCCACAACGTCCTGTGTAATATCCAACAATGCAATCCGCTACATAAATTAGTCCATTTACAAGTCTATCCAATTCCCCAGCAGCCTCCTTGATAGCAAAGTTATGTTCCACAATGCACCTGTTTCTTCAATCCAAGGAAAATCCCTGTGAACCTTCACACGGTCTGCTTTTGTCCTTTCGGGGAACATAAATTCACTAAAATCTGCATTATCAATACTACGCAATTGTGTTGACGCCTAGTGTCTTGGTTCACGCAAGTTTTCTGGTATCAGGTTAACAACTTTAATATGTTTCTTGCTGAATCCTCTGTATGCATGGCTGTCCTCATCTGTTGTTAACTGTACAATAACTAGAGCTGTTCATCCTCTGCAAACTCATCAGTCAGTTTTTCACCATACAGTTACTCATTACCGACAGTGTGTCGGTTTGGAACCCAGAGCGCTCCAATGCTTGTTTTACAATTTGTCGCTCCTGTTTCATATCTTTGTTCATATTGACTAACATTTGACCGCATTCATTGGCCTGTCTCTGCATGTCGGTCTTCGATGTAGCCGGATGTCTTACTGTTCGCATCAATTGGCACTACGCAGTATTTGCAATACCTGTATATGAAAGTCCAATTAGCAGCCTTCTGTTGGGACACCTGCTTTCCTGCCTGCCCTTGTTTCCTTCCTCCTCTATATCTCATCATACAATGGGTAAATCAAGGACTCATAGTTACGCATGGTACAAACCACTTTTCTATCCAAAACATGGTTCTCTGCTCTTCGGCATCATTGTCAAATTCAAAATTCCGCTTGTAGCCTGGTGACTGCTCCAAATGTAAATAAAAGGCTCTGGAGAAGAGTTTACAGGTCTTATCTGCATTTAAAACCCTATATGTGTTTTTGTCTCCTCTGATTAAGTTGTCTGTATATCTTTTAAATACACTGGGTTCCTCATGCTGTGGTATCTGTACAGATATAACTTTTGAGTTATCTACCTTGGTTACATTTTCCTTCAAAATTGTCAAGGCTTTGTCATTCAAACTTTCTTTTTTGGTCTTGGCAGCATCTGGTCTGACATATTTCTCCCTAATTTTAGTCTTTTCATCCCACTCAACAACATGAATTCGTCTCCATTCATCATCTCCCTTCTTAAACTGAACACTTTTGGACTTACTTGTTTATGGCATCTTGGAATGTGATGCCTATTTTGAAAATACTTCTGAATTTATATTTTTCCAACATCATCAATTAACTGTGTCTAAAGTCAAAATACCCCAAAAATGCAACTGACGGCATTCAAATGCCAGATATGGCAGCCTCTTAGAACCTTACTGATGATAATGACAATAGAATTCCGCCACATCACAGTAAAGACCCAATTCTAACCTAAGTGTGAAGTACCATAAAATTATCAAGTAGTCAAAAGAATTTACACACATTTTGCTACACAGTGGCAACTTATTATCAATAATTAAAACGTACTAAGAAAACTAACTTATCTAACTTTTGTTTGATTAAACACAATATTTTTCACAATACAGAAATTATAATAACATAAATATTACATAATACTAAAATATAGTGTTCTGTATAATTGCAAAAATCAATGTATTATGTTCAAACAATTCATTTTTTGGGGGTAGTTAATATTGCAAGACACTTAATTTTACAATTGTTATATCATCATTATCACAACATAATCTTTTTTAATCTTTATTTCAGCATATGGTGTAAATCTTACACAGACAAGATATATTGATTGATTGTTGGTTGCTTAACGTCTAGTGGCAAATATTTCATGCATGTTCAGGACGAGAACAAATTAACAATAAATACAATAGGTAGGTCCGGTAATAGAAGTCAACTCGGTTGCTGGTTGGGAAAATTTAGACTGCCACGGGATATTGACGGTATATTGGATAGGGACAGAAATTTAGCCTTGCAACTGGCCACCTACGGACCCCTTAAAGAGTAGTTACAAGGGCTCTGAACGTGCAGAGTATTAGACTTTAGAAAAATCTAATAATTAAAAAAAAAAAACGGATTATATAAATTTCCCATGATGACATATAAAAATCAATAACATCTAAAATGAGACTACATACATGAATCAATCTACCAAAACTTATACAAAGTTAGATTGCATACATTTAACAATCATCAGTCTACTAAAACTATGGAATCATTAAAAACATAACACATTTACCAAATAAAACAGATATAGAGTAAAAATAAAATAAATGTTACATCCAATGATTTTTTGCAAATGAAAATTTTTTTTTAAATGCACCAAAAAAAAAAACTCCCCAAAATTTTCCATTCTACAACTAAATATCAAAACACACCATAAACTCCTCACAACAATAGTTTCTTCTTTTTGATGGAACTTCTTGTGCGTTTGGCCACAGATTCAGTGGATTCAGTAACTATTACTGAAAGAGGTCTACCAGGTGGTGTTGACGGTTCAGATGCTAGCAGAAATGATGCTAGTGTTGGTGGCGATGGTGACGGAGTAAAAATAGGAGTGTAAGTGGTCATTGGTATGTTGTAAGAGTCAAAACCATCACAAGTATCAGACAAGGCTTCATATTGATAACGGAAGAAGACAAAGCCAAATAAACACAAACTAAACACAGTTGCGATGGCACCCCTGATGATCGATAATGCTGTAAAAAAAATAACTTCAGTTTATAAATCATTAATAGTAATTATTTTTTACAGTACAGGAAAAAACTGTGAGAATACCGACCCCCCTTTTTTTACAGTGGTAAATAGTCTAATTTGTCTGGTTTGAGGTATTGCGTATCTCTTATTTTGTATGAAGAGCGGTAGGTTATACCACACAAAATGCCAATGAAGTTATGAGTCTCTCTGTAACTTGGTTGTCTCCAATTGTCCTGCATGTTTAACATGTTTTTTTTTCGATTTTAATATAAGAAAACTGGTCTTAGTTATAACGCAGACATAATGAACGTATCGGGTAAAAATAACCTGGTATATCGAAAAGGTAAACAAATCATTATATAAACAACTCTTGACTGTCTCACATCACATAGCACATGTTACCACTATAATCGATCGACTCTTGACACAGATTATTAAATTTCTTTAAATTTGACAGGATAGTAATACTTCAGCTTTTGATTAATTATTATAAGAAGAAAAAAACTAAATAACATATGCTCAAATCATATTATAGAATTTTTAAATTTGACTCAAATAATAGTCAAATGTATATCTTCACTGACTCTTCTTAAAAGGAAAGGATAATTTCCAGTTTGATCAAATCAAGTATGGAAGTTATTAAAAGCAACAAAGATGGTTCCAAACTTTGCTACCAGGGGCACTCATACTACGAGAAAGACACAATGGCGGAAAAACTTCAAGCGATCCAGCACTGGATGTACGGGGTCCATTAGTACGTCACTACAGAATGAGAATCCAACTCCAGGTGTTAAACATAAAGTAAACTAAGTCCAAATACGCAATAAAAGAACAGACTGATATCATCAGAGACAAACCAGATCTTCGCTCAGTTTGTATCCACATGCAACGATGATGTTAAAGCAATGTTGCCCAGAGAAGAGAACTGTAAACGTACTATGCATAAAACTTGTAGAAAAAAAATATCATGAGCTGTCTAGCACACATCTCCTTAAAAAAAGATATGACATTTTCATACAAATTATATTGTGACTTGGTGTCAATTCTTAATCTTTCTACAGAATTTGCGGAGTTATATAATAAGATAAGTAATTTCTTTACCGATTAATTGACTGTGTAAATCCCATTCCTCTGAACGGAGTTTGGCCTTCAGTTGATCTTTATGATCACGGATGGCTTGCAGAAAACCACCTTTTTACTATCTGTCTATGAAGTGTTCAAAAGCTCTGGGTACAGTATAGAGAATAATATAGGTTGCTTGTAATGTACAATAATCATGTGTTGGTATTCTGTAAAACATCTTTTTACAGTAACTTTAAATGTAAAGGAGGAGGTGCGCTGGGAAACTTGTTGGAGTGTAATATAGTATTTATAAGAAAATCCCCAATATTAATGATATACATTTAAACTGTGGATTGATTTGTTTTTGATTGATTCAATTTTTTAGTTAAAAAAATAAACTTGACACAGAGATAAGTCTGACTTAAGATAGCAATACTATAGCGATGTTCGCCGTGACGTCACCAAAAAGTAACGTGACTAATTGGATGGCAACAGATTGTTTACATGTTGAGGCTCATTACGAGAGTTAATTAATGATCAACTGCTCTTTACGATGGTTCTGTCATGTTGTGTTATTAATTGTACAAGTAGATTTGGACAATTTAGTTTCTATCGTGTGCCTAAAAAACCTTTGGAAAAAAGAAAATTGTGGGTAGAAGCAATTAAACGAGAGGGGAGAATGGAACTGTATGGGAACCCTCAGATTACGACCGTGTATGTTCTCGTCATTTCATCACTGGTAAGTTTAAAATTTAAATCTTAATATTTTGTTATGATCTTTAACGATCTTTAACATTTAAATATTCATTATGTTGAAATAATTTCCATTGAATAACCTGTTTAAACCTACAGGCTACACCACAAGACAAGATAAGTGACATCTCACATTTCATGGAACTCTGGCATTACACTTTTTTTTGTGCAAAATGTCAATGATTTCTAATGCAATATTTTTTGTTGTATACAACAAAAATGTCAGTGCAGGAAATCTGAACACAATTTGTTTAATAAAATCTATATTAAATATATTCAAAACTTTTTTACACGTACATTTCTGGCCTAAATCTCACTCACTTTACTGATGTAAAAAATAAAATGTGATATGATTGCCAATGAGACATCTCTACACCCAAGACAAAATGTTGTTGAATGTTGATATAAGCTGGATTTTATATATGTTATATTTTTTTTCAGGCCAAAAAAATAATGACCAAGAGAACCCAGATTATGTCCCATCTATTCATATGGGTACCATAGACATGCAGACAGATGGTCCACAGAGATTTGCAAGATATGAGAGGTACCAAAAAGAGATGATGACAGGAAGACAGCAGCAGTAGCACTTCAAGAGATGTCACTGAATGTTCCGCCAACACCAGGTACACTTATAATTTCATATTTATAAACATATGAATTATGTGATATATAATTAATTTTTATTTTTTTATTGCATCATTTTGTTTTCATATAAATTAATCTAATTATACTTATATATTTTTTACTTTGATCGGTTATACTATTTTATACTTTTAATTAACCTAGTTACCTTTGATTATGCTAATTATAGTAATTCATTAATTGTAATTTTCTTTTTTGTTAATGATGATTAAAATAGTAAACCATCAAAGAAAATTTGTAAACAAATTACTTGTTAATCACATAATGTATGAAATCAATTAATTCATCAGTTAATGGTAACACAAATTTAAATATAACCATATTTTGCCAATTGTTTCCCCTGTTATCAGATTTATTTTATATGTATGAAATATTATTAATGACTGTCATTGCCTTTGTTTGAGATATTAAAAATGTTTATTTTCTTTTTTCAGAAAAACCATCAGTACATGATAGCTGTATGAAGACCATTGCTAGCCTGCGTTTAGAGAATCAACAACTTTATACAGAGCTAAATAGGTTGCAAGCTGCCAACACACATCTGAAAACTGAACTGCTCAACCTAAAATTTGAAGATAGTGCAATGGCTACAGACAGCAAGACAACATTTTATACGAGTATTCCTTCTAAAGCTTTATTTATGTGGGTTTTGAGTTTTTGTTCAACTGTGCTTCCTTCTTCTCGTGTCGTTTCCCCAAAAGGTGTGTTACTGTGCCTACTCATTAAGCTGAGACTAAATCTACATTTAGAAGACATTCTCAATCAAGGATTACCTGCCTTAGCCAAGAAGTTGAATTTTTTAGTACAGTGGCCAGACAAAGACAGTCTAATAAAAAACATGCCAGTGATTTTTAAAAAGACTTATCCTCGATGTGTAAGCATCATAGATTGTTTTGAGGTTTTTATAAATCTACCAGGTCACCTTACAGCAAGAGCTCAAACATGGTCCTACTACAAACACCATAACACCATTAAGTTTCTTGTTTCGATCACACCAACTGGTGCCATATCCTATGTTTCACGTGCATTCGGTGGAAGGACATCAGATAAGGTAATTACTCAACGCAGTGGGTAACTAGACAAATTAGAACAAAAAGACCAAGTTTTAGTTGACCGTGGATTTCTAATTTCTGAAGAATTAGCTTGTCATGGAGCTACCTTGATCATCCCAGCATTTACTCGGGGAAAATCTCAACTAAGTGCAAAAGAGATTGAACTCACAAGACAGATTGCTCATGTACGCATACATGTTGAACGTGCCACAGAAAGAGTAAAAAACTTTTAACATTCTTAGTACCAACATGAACCTTCATCTTGTACCTCAGTATTGTGACTATTTGTTCTTGTATTTGTAATTTACAACCAGCTCTTGTTTCCTAATTTGTATAAACGTGTATTCAAAAAGAAATTTGAAGATATTGTATAGTGTATGTTCATTTATTTTTGTACAAAATCATATCATAGTCATCATAACATCTATATATAAGAATATTCATTGAATCAAATTAAATATAATATATGATAATGTATAAACATATGTACATGTGCAATAGAAAACTTGAACAATTTGAGTTGTAATTTTTCTAGATAAAATTTGTTCATCATGTTCAGAACAAAGTAAAGTGTAAAAAGATCCTGTTTTTCAGGCTGAAAATTTGTGTAATATAACTTAATCAAAAATAGTAGCTTTTATCATGTTTATCTTAAACAATAGTTTTTTTCTGAAATAGTAGCTCTTGTCAAAATTTATCACAGAAAGTAATACATGTACATGTATGATGTAGTAGTAACATAACTTATGCTTAAACCTAAATAGTAGCTTTTCCAATGTCTGATGTTACTGGTTTTTTTTTCTCAGATGAAAACTTATTTACCATGTTACAATGTAATATATATAACAAACATTATTTACTTGTTAGATAGTGCTCAGTCGTCACAATATAAAACATAAGAATGTTATTTGTACTGTTATCTATATCATGTATATATGTACTTCTATTTTTCCCATGAAAAATAAATGATATAATTACAACAACTAATGTCTATTATTAAAAAATTGATTAAATGTCTTTTTGACATCTGCTGTTTTAAAGTCTTTTGATTATGTTTAACAACTAATACAGTACCATTTACCCCTTGGCTTTCTTCTAACGTTGACACATTTATAATGGAACCATTGGTATGGGCATTTTCGGTTGTCACATTTAATCATTCGGCCATATTCTGGTTCTGCGCAAAGACACCATGTAGACGGTTGGTCATTATTGTTCATAGTTTCAGTGGTGCATGTTGACTGTTGTGTAACTGGCATATTGTTTAACTTCTGTGTAATTAGTTCATGTATAACATGGTCTTTGACAAAGGAGTCACATTTACGTAGCAGAGTTTTACTTAAGTCTAAGTCCAAGTTCAACCTAGCAATAACCATACTTGGTGGATCACATTTTGTATACACAACAAAGTCACTATAACTGCTTTCTGTAAGGTACATTTGAAGTTGTACTTGGGTGTAGTAACGGTGGTTCTGTTTCAGTTGCAGCATATTGTCCAAACAAAAGTTAGAGTCTTTGGCAGGAACTTTGTCGATAGGTGTGTCTTTATGCTTAAACGGGCACTTGACTTGACTTGAGTTCCTGTCTTCTTCTCTAAACAAACCCAAGGCTCATGTGGCTTGTCTTTGGCCCTTTGTGATGGTGTGACTTTAAACGACAGTGCAACATATGGACAGTCATTCGAAATCTGATGTGACAATACAACACGGACGTGACCACTTACAACATATCTACAATTAAATAATTTATTTTTTTTTTACAAAAAAAATCACCTCATACAATGAACATGATACAAATCAAATATATTTTACTGCCAATTATGATACATGTGAAAGACTCTTCATTAAAACTAAAGATTTATAGAAACACGGTACTGGTAGGAATGGTCAAAGCAAATGTCTTTAAATATTGAATTCATGTCAAATTATTTTTCATTTAAAAATAATAATATACATTCTTGGCATACAGGTCCATTAAAATGTGTATTACTCTCATAATGTTTTTTTATAATATTTCTATCAAAATTTAATTTTTCTTTTGCTTTCAGTTTTTGTTATTTTATATTACAAGTGTGAAGTAATCACTCTTATGGTTTTATTTAATATATACTACAACACTGATAACAGTACTATAACTCAGGTATATTTCCATTGATAGCTGGGTACAGTACAACCTGTGACTTCCTCTTAGTTTTGTCCACCCTCTTGTATGGTCACCATCGAATGGTGGCCATTTATTGGGGTATTCAATCTTGAGATGTTGGCCATTCATTGGGGTCATAAAAACATAGGTTAATGTTTTATCTAATTATGTTACCTGTTGAAATCAATCAGGGTTGAAGTTTTCAGCTTGTATGTTTCATTAAAATTTACCTGTACAGGTAACTCAGGTTTCTTCTCAAATTGACATATCACCTTTCCTTTAAAATGTAGAATAGAATGTTGTTTTAGTCTTTGTTAATTCATATCATTTGCTGATGTTTCTGTCTTTAAATTTACATATTTTCTTTTTTTATAATGTTATTTTTTATTTGTTTTTTTTTGCTTCTTATTCTTTTAATTTCTTCTTGGAAAGAATCTTGAGTAGAAATGACAAAAATTCAAAGATAAGTAAAGTTATTGACTAGCATTTGAAAACAAAACCATGAAAACAGAGAATCCTTTAAATATTTTTTTTTTACAGTAAAAAAAAGTTATTGTACATGATGTACATTGTATTCAATTGTTTGTTTTCATTACTAAATGAATTATTATTAATTATAACTTATAATCATGCAAATGATATGTTTAAAGGAACCATGAAGCAAGTAATTTAACAAGCCTGTTTCTTAACTACATTTTGTAATTAAAACTATCAATATCATGAATATCAATCCTTTTACAATAAATTTTGTTAACAAAGTTGTACAATCTATTTTCATGATTATTATTCAGGAAAACTAAAAATTTCATTATATGGTATAGGAATAAACTATTTTTGTTTATTTTTTATATTTTTCCAAATCTCAAAACTGGAGTTGTGCATGACAAATCACTAGAGACTTGAATTTTCCAAATGGCTACCTAGTTATCATCAAATTTTGATATATGCTAATCATTATGAAAAATGTTCTTATCTCTATATTGATCTGAATAAAGTAAATCTTATGAAAAGAAATTATTTAAAGAAAAAATTGTCTTGCTTTTTGAAATGATTGTAAACTCATCAAACATGTTATCTTCAGTTTGGCTAATTTTGTCAGTTAACAGGCAAAATTTGTCTCCAGAAAAAATAAAGTACACTTCTATATAGATTGTGACATTTTTATGGTTAATTTATTAAATCACTTTTTGTTCTGTGTATTATATTGTCGAAACTGCAGGACTGGCATATGCATGATACATATTCTTGGTATACATTTGCCAAGAATATATCACTCAACTCAGGCCTTTTAGAAAAAGTTAATAATTGCAGGGACTTGAATGAATTAGATTCTTTAAAGCCCTTGATTAAAAATGAATTTTAAGAAAAAAAATAAGAATATTTTTGAAAATAAAATAAAAACTTATGATGAAAACAGTAAACTCAAATGCTTCACTCAGTAAAGAATTAGTGGTCATAATTTAGAAATAGAAAATGGTGGATAAAAATTCCTATAGAGGATAGAATTGTTTGTAAAATTAACATAACAAATTGGGATAATCTATTTGAAAATTGTTTCCTTTCTCATAATTATGTCTCTAACCAGTTTATGAATAAAATCTTAAATCTTATGAATAAAATCTTAACCAAGAACAAAAAGCAAAAGAAATGCTAAACCTCTATAACATGGAACATGTTTAAAATATTGGCTCCTTTATAAAAAAAAAGTCATTAGAACTGAGGATAAAACCTAATAATTTTTTTCCATGTGTTTTGATTTCTTATAAAATTGTTATTTCTTTGCATTATAATGATTGTTTTGGGTTTTTTTTTGTCAGAAACTTGATTAAATTGTAATATGTTTATATGACAACAAAAATATTATCAATTTTTTCTGTAATGAATATTTTGAATATACATGTATTTATTCAATAGAGAAATAATGAATTGCCTAAATGTTATTTAGAATAAGTCCTAAAGATCATCTTAAACATTTGTTTAACCATGTTAAATGCAGTAAGTATAAACAATTTTCATTTTAGAAAATTCATTTGAGAAACACCTTTTCAAAGGAAAAAGGCAGGCGTTGTGAAAGTTTGCATTATATTAGAAGATGCTATTCATTTATTATTCACTTGCCAAAAAATACATGTAAAAAATAACTTAAATTGATAGAATTATTTAAAAGGTATAACATCAAAACGAACAGTCATGAGAAAATTTTTACAAAAAAAAAGTTAGGAAGCTATATGTTCAACTAGTTTTATTATTTCATTTTATTTTAGAATTTTCTTGTCATAATCACATTTATTAAATTTGACAAACACATATGTTTTACCTGAGACACTTTACCTGTGAGTTATATAATTTTAACACTTCAATGCAGTAATGATTTCCCTTTATCCTTGACTAGTTTTTGATTAATACCTTGTGTATTAATTAAGCAACAGGAGGTATAATGATGGACATTTAGGGCCATCATGGTGACCATATTTTTTATGGCCACCATTAATAAGATAATGTCACAGGTAGTACTGTATGTCCATATAAGGATACCACGATGGTGTAAACAACGCGTCACCTGTAAATAATGTGTATTGCAGTACAGGTTAGGGAAATCGGACTTTTCCACGATAATAAAAGCAAACTGAAGGTCGAAATACGGCAATAATTAATGTTTATGTACTTACTTGTATGCCTCTAATGATTTATATGCCTTCATGGACTCTTTCGTAAAGATTGATGGAGTATCTATCAGATACAGGTGGATGTCCCCAAATGTGAGATCTGGCCATGTGTTCGGGTCAGTGCTCCATTTCTCAGTCAAAACATATGGATCAGGTAAACTTTTGGTACCGGCTTCATAAAATAACTTTGTTGAATATCTATTCTTATCGTCATTTGGAAGGGAATAGTAATAAGTCGAAAATTTGGACTTTCCATCGTTAACACTTGCAATTTTGTCATCCATTTTTCTTTTGCCATCCATAAATTTCCCGTGACGTCATATCCGGAAATCCCGAACATCGCTATATGGATAGTGCCATCTTTCCTGTATCCATAATTTCACACGGGTAGAAAAAGGATTTAACCATACTCTTGTTTATTTCATGTCAAATTAAACAGTACACTCAATATAGATTTTAAGTATTTTTAGGGTGGACTCTATATCAAGTACTACAGGTGTCACACACTTGATCGAGCCCGAGAAAAACTAGCCATTAAACGTACAGAAAGGGAAGCTAAGCAACCCCGATCTGTTACACAGTCATGTTATTCTAACAATCAGGTTACAAAATGTTCGATCTATTCCAAAGAATATTCATTATTGTCCATGGAGTTGGAAAATAACACTACAAATCTGTCAATGGAAACAGTCTGTAAGAATTAGTAAATAGTTCTGTGCAGCCATGGCCCGAGAACACATTTTATTTCGTAGTGCATTTCTTTTAGACAATAAATTCAAATTAAAAAAATCGCACCAGTTCAATCCCAAAAAGATTTTTAGTGTAGTGTACTACTATTGGGACAAATAATATCAAAATTATATATATAAATACCAGCTCTAACTCCAAAATATTGACAATTCTGTGTTAAGGGGGTCTAAAATTCAGTTTGACAGCTTCAGACATACTAATTTTTGACCTTTTTTAACGGGACGAAATCACTACTTAATATAAAAATTAAACAGCCAAGTTTTTTCACATGTAATTTCATCCCCTTACTTAATATTTCATGCATAAAATATCGAGAAATAAATTAGGAAAGGGTATGAAAAAAAAATTGGCAATTATACACTGTTCACACTAGGGACTATATTTGTAGACAACGAAAACCAAAGGACAATAACTGTGTCCTCGGACCAAATACCCATTAACTCCATGAGCACTTCCACATGCAACGAACTTTATAACAAAATGTTTCAAGAATAATACGATCCCAATGTTGTTAATTTCGGGTCCAAAATAATGCCCTTATTCTGTAAGGTAAGCACCAATTAGATCTTGGCGTTTCAAAGAAATAAATACGTCTATTTCTTGTCAGAAGGGCATGTTTAAGTAATTAACTTACCTGATGCGCTACCTATTTATTAATAGGACTCACATATTCAAAATCACTGTTACTGGAGGTATCTTACACATAAGCAGATTTGCTATACGGGTTTGATAATCTTCTAGATATAAGAAGATGTGGTATGAGTGCCAATGAGACAACTCTCCATCCAAGTCAAGTTTATAAAAGTAAACCATTGTAAGTCACAGTACGGTCTTCAACACGGAGCCTTGGCTCACAACGAACAGTAAGCTATAAAGGGCCCCAAAAATTACTAGTGTAAAACCATTCAAACGGGAAAACCAACGCTCTAATCTATATAAAAAACGAGAAACACTTATGAACCACATCAACAAACGACAACTACTGAACATCAGATTCCTGACTTAGGAAAGGTGCAAACAAATGCAGCGGGTTTAAACGTTTTAATGGTACCAAACCTTCACCCTTTTTTTGAAACAATAGTGTAACATCACAACATAGAAAGAGACACTATAAAATATCAACTGAAATAGCTTAACTCAATCAAAGGACATATTAACACCACTGAACATACACTAAACAAATAAATTTGACCTATGATACAATGTAAATTGATTTATTGATTGTTGGTTGCTTAACGTCCAGTGGCAAATATTTCATGCATATACAGGACGAGAACAAATTAACAATAAATACAATAGGTAGGTTCTGTAATAGGGGCGTCCGGGATTAAGGTCGGATAAATTTAGACTGCCACAGGAAATGAGGGTATATTGAATAGGAACAGAAATTTAGCCTTGCAACAGGTTACCTACGGACCCCTCGAAGAGTTGTTGCAAGGGTTCTTAACGTGCAAAGAACGTGGCACTCTCTTTACACGAGGCATCGTTCTCATTAAACTTTGGTGAATAGTTTATATCTATTGACGTAAGCTCCCAAATTGTTTTCTATAAATTTTAGATTTTACATTTCCGAGTTCTGGGGTTTTATTCATTAAAAAAAGGGAGAATTTTCTAGTTTTCGGACAATTACTCAAAAATGCTTTCAGCAGTTCTCATTAAACTTTGGTGAATTGTTTATATCTATTGACAAAAGCTCACTTTCAATTTTCATGAACTTCTGATTTGACATAGAGAAGTGATTGAACTTTTTTCTTAGAAAAAAGCGACGGGTGTATCGCGTGCTCATGGCGCAGCTGTTTATTTTTTAATGTTGTGGCCTTTGTAGCTGACTAATACAATGTGATTTTTTCTTACCTGTATTTTATTTATTTTGTTTATTTTAACTTTTGTAGGATCAATTAGACGTACCAAAATTTAGGATAGATTTTCAGAAATGCAGATTAAAATTGAGAATGGAAATGGGGATTATATAGAAGAATATAAGCTTAGAAATGATTCAAACCATCCTGGAGGAGCAAATTTTATGAAGGTATTTATTCTTTAAAATCCTCAAACTATATTACATGTATTTGCGCTAAAATATACAATAACCATTACGTAACTTGTTTTTTTTTTGTAAGACCAAGAAAATGTTACAGGCCCTACATGGCTGGCTACTTTCAGTTGAGAAATTTGTAGTGTACAGTATACATGTATACATGTCTTATTTTATAAACTGGTGAAATCTACCGTTACACTTGTGTAATAATAATACACCCCAAACTCTACAGATGTATAAAGTAGCTACAACTGTTGCCTCTGAATCCATCATGTCCATTAACACTGATTAGATGACACTTTTCAATATATTTTTATGAAAACACTGGATTAAATTGAAGAAAAATAGTTTATTGTGTAATTCGATGAAATTAGCTTATTAGAAGAAGCAGTTTATTACTACGTCCACTGACCAGAAGTTGCATACCAGAAAGAAAGGCACGTGAGAAATATATGTTAAAAATCATATATAAGCTTAAGTAACATACATACATGCATGATGTTAACACATCAGCTTTGAGTTTTATACATACATGTATGTAACATGTGTATGCATGTACATTTTGTACATGATATATTTTAAGACGGATCTGGATGACTACAAACATATCAAAATGTCCTAATTATTTACGCAAGATATTATAGTGTGTCCACTTTTGTTTAGTATATATATTCATTATGTATAAATTTAGTTTTGTAACATAATGGCCTTTATTGATGTAAACTTGCATTTTAATTCAACATGAATATGCTATTTATATTTTTATATAGCTTCATAGAAAATCAGGCGACGGTAACGCATGGCATTACCTGGCCAGTAACTGTTTATGTGCTATGTACATTTAAATTGTAGCACTTCACAGTTACTGGGTAGGTCAAAATATCCCCGCATTTATAAGAACATGGCAGAAAGTGTATGAGGTTTTCATGAAAAGAAAAAAAAAAATGAAACTGCAATAATGAGCTCCAGGAGTTTACTGAGAATAAGAAGTCCATACTGTCCATTTTCTTGTAAGTAAAATCTGGAATTGACTGTTTGACAGTATATTATCAACACTTATTTAAGGCTATATGAAGTCCTATAATTGCTTATTACCACTTCATTTTAAGCCTGGTGGTTAGTTCTCTCATTGGCAATATGCCAGTCCCGAGATACAGTAGTTAGTTAACGTTGAATCTGTCATGTGACTTCAATCACCATGTGACAGAAATATAGGCATCGTCACTTCCAACTCATGTTGAGCAAATGGGTAAAAATGTTTATGCTATACTGCACAAAATATTCGGGAAATTAAAATCTAATTAAATGGTCAACTCCCTATAGTCGTAAGGGAATTAGATACATACTTACGGAACATAGATTATTTATAAACTACCCTGCAGAATGATGATCCTGAAACTAATAGTGCAGGGATACATGCTCACCTTCTTTCTGATAAATGATGTCATAGAGGCGTGTGTAATTGATGATCCTTTCCGGTTAAAGACATGAATTAAGAAATAGACTATCATACCACATCTCCTCATCTTTAACTCGTACAGAAACCCAGCAACAAAAATGACTGGTACTGTTGAGTCTTGAATTGTAGTTTAATGAGATAATTAAACTGATAATATTTAGAAAATCATTCCTCAATAGACCAGTGTAGATAGAATGTGCAATTTTTGGGACTAAAATTAAAGAAGTTGTGTGAGGGAAATGAAACTTTTTCAATATACCCTTTGATGTCAATGATACAGCATGAACAGTGAATACAAAGTTACATGATATTACTAAAATATGAGGGTTCATGATGTATCCTTAGTCTCTTTATGAATTAAAATAAACTGTAATTTAAAAGGACAGAAAAGCATCAGCTAGACATTAATTTTGAATAGTTTATATTTTAAGATACCCGGTAATGTTCATTTTTGACTTCATGTTATTATTTAAATGCTGTTTGAATAGTTGAAAATGCTTAAAATATAATATGCAGAATAAAATAAGAAATAGCATGTTAACTCTGTCAGTTTTTCTTTTACAATAGCCAATAGTATATTGCATTTTTATTTCTCAAATTGTAGAAAGTAGGTCACATTGTACGTGTACAACTGATCGTTAATGTTCAAGACTAAAATTAAACTGAAGAAGTTATGTTAGGGGAATAAAATTCTTACATGTACCCATTGTTGATAATAATAAATTATGGGCTGTTCTTTAATAGGACAAAACACAATGTATCCTAGGTCGCTCGCGCTGTATGCATTTTAAGTGTAAGGGTAACAGACATGGAATTATACATTTGTACAATAATTTTTTACATGTAAATTATTAAGTTCTATTATTATTGAGATACTTGTTAGCTCATATCTTAACTTATTGCTGAAACACAAAATTATAGGACCCTGTTTTTCTTCAATTCATTGAAAAAATGCAACATTTTTTGCAAAAGAACAGGACAATGTCGATATTAGAACTAAGTAAATAATTTAGACGTTATTAGTACTTAGTAAATAATTTTGTCGTTCCTAGTACGCAAGTGAATAATTTTGTCTAAATAGATGTGTCGGTAAGTACATTCAATCCATGACCATACATTTACTCAGATAACACACTCCATAGTCTGCTTACATCTGGGGTAATATTTATATACTTATAAAGCGATAACAAAACAAAATTAAAACGAAATCAAACACAATGATAATAAGTTGCATTCTTTCAAGAAAAGCAACAAATGCATCCTAAGACTGCCGACTGGTCACCAAGAGAGTTGCTGATTTATTTTGGTTTTTGATTCGAGATAATTAAGTTCAAGTAGAAAAGTGTACTCATCCTTTGAAATTAACCTGATACCGCTGGACTTTTTATTCTTATTTTTTTCTTAAGGAGTTCTTCTTTTTTTCAGACAATATACCATCGACATCCGATGATAACATACTGTTGCATACGTTAACTCTTTAAACAGAAAAGGTATGTGAAAGAATCATTTACCCTACAATATCAAAGTATAATTATTTTGTGTTTGATTGACTATTACTACATACTACATACAAACTTTCTTATCGTTAAATTCTTAAAATACAGGCATGGATTCATAAGTGTTTCTCGTTTTTTATATAGATTAGACCGTTGGTTTTCCCGTTTGAATGGTTTTACACTAGTAATTTTTAGGGGCCCTTTATAGCTTGCTGTTCGGTGGGAGCCAAGGCCCCGTGTTGAAGACCGTACTTTGACCTATAATGGTTTACTTTTATAAGTTTTGACTTTGGTGGAGGGTTGTCTCATTGACACTCATACCACATCTTATATCTATGGAATAACACATAGTTTCAGAATAAATGACCACGGCAAACACATGCTATTGCCTTTAAAAATTCAAAAAAATCAATAACCGTTAAACCTTCAATTTCTCTTTTTTAAAAGAAGTATTGTGTAACCTATGATTAGCTGACATCAATTTCAATGAGGACATTAGGTGCGAGTTGTCTCATTTGCAATCATATGACCTTTTTTTTTAAATTGAGGCGGAAGAACAGCAATAAAAGTGCTGTTCCTTTGCTTTTTGTGCATGTGTGTGTGTTTTTTATATTTTTATATGGTCTTCCCTAAGAGTTAAACGTTAAAGGACATTCTTGAGGCAAGAACTGATAAACTTGAAGTCGTCGGTAAGACTGGTTTTGTTTTCTACATTACACAACTTGGAGACATTTCATTTTTTCAAGAACTGTAACAAAATCATTTGGAAATAAAATTCCTATTAATATCATACTGTTCCTAATTCATTCTTTGTAGCTATGTCTAGTCGTCAATGTGTAGGAGGGGCCGAGTGGTCTAAGTAATTACTACTGTAATCACTAGCCAGTCAACACTGAGGTTGTGAGTTCGAACCCCGCTCGTGCGGGTGCACTCGACTCCAATCTTAATTGACTAGGATTGTCAGTTTTCCTATCGAAGGTTGGTGGTTTTCTCCGGGCACTCCGGCTTCCTCCACCAATAAAAACTGGTCCGGCAAATCAGTTTTCCACACTTTTTTCATAATGCAGAAATATATTGATTTGATATTTGGTATCAATTGTTTAGGAATAATTTCAAAGTATACACATGTAAATATAGATCTGAACTAATTGAATATCTGCAACTGTTCCCTCATCTAAATCAAACATGTTGTAACTTCCTTACTTTGAGCAATGGCCAGGAGTGTCACATCTTCAATCACCGCCAATTACAGCACTTCTATCCCGAACATAATCTGTTTGGTAATTAAACCAAACATGCCCAATAGCAGGAAAAATAAAGTACTTTTGGTGGTTCATGTAAGAACTCATACTGATACAAGAAATGTTCATAGATTTGTACATTCTCAATACTTTTGATCCAGAGATGAGAATGGCAAATGACATACTTAAATTTCCAGCTGGCTTTCCACCGACAAAAGGCTGGCTAAACCATTTGAATGAAAATTTAGAGGCAGGACATACATTGATATCTTTACTAGTGAACCATTTTCATAATTAATCTTCCCACTGCAAGGTGTCATAAACTATCTGCACCTATCAAACAGTTCAAACAAATTGGCCTCAAAAACAATATAGTTAGTCATCACAGCAGCTGGCAAGTTCCTTAAAAAAGAAGAGAAACATTATTGTAGCACTATAATTATCCTGTTATGTAAATAAGAAAATGTGTCCAGAGTACACTTGTGCCCCACTGGCACTATCATTTTCCATGTCTAGTGAACTTGATGAGCTTATTAATAATTGCTCCCCCAAGGGTGACTGGGGAATAGAAGTATGGTCACCATTGGTCTTCCTCCGACCGGCAGTAAAACCCGTGCTAAAGTGGGGCGTCCGTTTGGCTGTGCGGGATGTACAAATTTGCAGCCACGTCCGGTCAGAATGGGGACGTTAAATCCGATGCCTCGTGTAAAGAAAGTGCCACGTTCTTTGCACGTTAAGAACCCTTGCAACAACTCTTTGAGGGGTCCGTAGGTGACCTGTTGCAAGGCTAAATTTCTGTCCCTATCCAATATACCCTCATTTCCCGTGGCAGTCTAAATTTCTCCGACCTTAATCCCTTAATCTATTACAGAACCTACCTATTGTATTTATTGTGAACTTGTTCTCGTCCTGAATATGCATGAAATATTTGCCACTGGACGTTAAGCAACCAACAATCAATCAATCAATATTAATAATTGCATTGGCATTAGAAAAGAATTTTACAAGGCAATTTAAGTACCTATGATTTAATTTTTACTCATTCATACCATATCGGCACTACAATATAAACGACTCTCGTGCTACCAACGACAAAAGTATTGTAACACCAAACAATAGAGTGTCCTTTTGATTTCAGATGAACACACTGGAAAATCTGACAGATAGGTCGACACCATTTACCTCATCGATTTAAATAAAGATAGTGGCCAGAAGTCAGCAGATGACATCAGTAGTTCATAACAATGTCAATGGCTGACACGACAGGGTTTAAGAAAACATGAACATATGACAAACAAAAACTTCATAACATAAGTCATATACAAATTATTTAAGTATGAAGGATCCAGGCTTTTTTTTTGAAATATTAAGGTTTTAAGAATATAGATTATGTCGCCGCCGCCGGATGGCTATGGCTATGTCGAGCTCTCTGTGTCAAAACTCTCAAGCTCGACCAAATCTTAATTTCATTTTTGAAAAACTTAAAAATTTATGTAGTTTTTGAAATTCATAATTATTTATTATTCGATTTTTTTAGTATTCTGTTATTTGAATAAATGATAGTTTGCAAACGATATTTAACTGATTTATAGAGAAATTTGAACATATGGGTTTTATATGATGAAGTTATGTCTCTCAGATCAAACCCCCAAGGGTGACTGGGGAATAGAAGTATGGTCACCATTGGTCTTCCTCCGACCGGCAGTAAAACCCGTGCTAAAGTGGGGCGTCCGTTTGGCTGTGCGGGATGTACAAATTTGCAGCCACGTCCGGTCAGAATGGGGACGTTAAATCCGATGCCTCGTGTAAAGAGAGTGCCACGCTCTTTGCACGTTAAGAACCCTTGCAACAACTCTTTGAGGGGTCCGTAGGTGGCCTGTTGCAAGGCTAAATTTCTGTCCCTATCCAATATACCCTCATTTCCCGTGGCAGTCTAAATTTCTCCGACCTTAATCCCTTAATCTATTACAGAACCTACCTATTGTATTTATTGTGAACTTGTTCTCGTCCTGAATATGCATGAAATATTTGCCACTGGACGTTAAGCAACCAACAATCAATCAATCAATCTCTCAGATCAATAGGGATGGAATGGGTAAATGGCTGGAATTTCAGTTAACGTTTAATTCGTGTAAAAGTTGGTGATGCTGTTACAGGAAATGTGATGTGGGATGCAAATTTGAAATAAATTGTTATTTTTTTTGTTTTTATTAATAGTTGAAACTAATTTAACAATGATTTATGTCTTGAATATCTTAAGACATTAACACCAAGGGTGACTTGGGAATAGAAGTATGGTCACCATTTGGCTTCCTCCGACCGGCGGTAAAACCCTAGTCAAAGTGGGGCGTCCGTTTGGCTGTGCGGTATGTACAAATTTGCAGCCACGTCCGGTCAGAATGGGGACGTTAAATCCGATGCCTCGTGTAAAGATCGTGCCACGCTCTTTGCACGTTAAGAACCCTTGCAACAACTCTTTGAGGGGTCCATAGATGACCTGTTGCAAGGTTAAATTTCTGTCCCTATCCAATATACCCTCATTTCCCGCGGCAGTCTAAATTTCTCCGACCTCAATCCAAGACGCATCTGTTACAGAACCTACATATTGTATTTATTGTTAATTTGTTCTCGTCCTGAATATGCATGAAATATTTGCCACTTGACGTTAAGCAACCAACAATCAATCAATCAATCAAAGTTGTCCTTAGATGGATTTAGTCATCGATTAAGTTGTTTTTGGTTTTTAGCTCTTCAACGTTTTCTGGTCTAATATATTCACGGCTTTCAAATATTTTGATTTGAGTGTTCATGATGAAGATAAATTTAGAAAAGCGGGCATAGGACCCATGAAATTTAAATCGTGTTGTGTTCACTTTTTTGCAACACTGAGTCGTTACCTTTATTGGTAGACTGTCAGCCCTAGCTAATAAATAAAGTAATTATGGTGAAGTTGTCATGGATCATGTCATACTGCTTAATGGAGAAAAAAAGACATATCCAAATTGGCCAAAGAGCTGTTACAAAATCTACAAAATGCAGTAATCAAAAATGCATGACGGTAATTGAATTACCCAATGCTGACCCGACGGTCAAATGTTACACCTGCTAAATGAAGCAGAAAGTACAAAACCTTCTTAAATCAACCAGGGCACCCATTCATACCACAGAACACACGTCTTACACAATCTTTGAACAACAATTTAAATCATTCCTACAAGCAGAATCTCGACAGGACCTCATAGTGGATTGTGACAATCTAGAAGATTATATTCTGAATGTTAACATCTTTTACAGTAGAAATCAACCAAAAGAACAACATTCTCTCTTTAACAGATGTGCCATTTAAAATTTCCATCATTGTAGACTTTTTTATTCCTAAATTATTGTTTTTCTAAAGCATAAAATATATGTATGCTTGATTTTCCTTGACAATTGCACATTAGTGTTCCACAGTCCAAGTCAGTTGTTTTAAGCTACCCAAACAATTTAAAACGATCAATGTTTCAATTTTTCAAGATTGTAAAATATAAAATCTAGAACCTCAACATATTTATATTTTACAACAAACTTGAAAATTGTAAATTCGAGATGATAGCAGAGATCAAGAGCGTGTATGCAAGGGAGATTGGGTTTTGCTAAATTTTAATATAATGCATGTCATTCTAGTTTTAATTACTACCGGTAATTCTTGAATTAAAAAAAATTAAATCTGCATGTTGCATCCAGTGAAATTTAGTATACTTTAATCTTAAAATATTTTAAACTTTTAAAATCTTCATAGCTTTATAATACAAATCCTTTTATTTGTAAGTGGCCATTGACCTGCTTTCCGACATCACTCCTATAGAAATCGTACAATAACTCGAGTTTGCTTTGAACAATATGAATTTATGATAATTCTTATAAACATGGTTCCTCGATGAAGTAAACATAATAGTTATTGAAGAACTGGTCATTATCGTGATACATGGACTGCCCGTAGGACAGTGATATTGACTGCGACAGCAATAATGACCATGCCTACGGCTCGGTCAAATATTTTGTCCTGTGGGCAGTCCATATATCACGATAATGACCAGTTTTTCAATAACTTTTATGTAAGTATATCTTTAAAAAGTTGAAATTATATGCTTTTCATTACTGGATACCTTTTGTTCCTTTGATGTATTATGGTATACCGTTGACCATTCGTCGTCAACATGTCGGGACAGTCGCTTTGTTGAATTGTTTATATCGTTTGACGTAAGCTCCGTTTTTATTTTTATAAATATTAGATTTATATTTTCGATTTATGGCATTTTGTTCTAAAAGACAGCGGGATATTTCCAGTTTTCGGACTGTTCCTCAAAAATGCTTTGAACAATTTTCATGAAACTTTGGTGAATTGTTTATTAATGTTGACCTAAGTTCCCATTCGATTTTAAACAAAATTCTGGTTATACGATTTGGAGTATTTATTCATAAAAGGGGTATCTTTTAGTATTTCAGACAATTTTTCAAAAACACTTTTAGCAGTTATCATGAAACTTGGTGACTTGTTTATATCTTTTGTTATTACTAGTAGCTTCATTTATTTTGTAAGCGGTCCACGTTTAAACATTTAGTTTCAACGTTCATAGTCAATACGAATTTGATAATTCTTGATTCAACTGCCTATCTCATGTATAATCAAGAACAGAAGACAACTAAATAGAAAATGTTGTTGAGCAAGTATTAAAAATAACTTACAATTTGCTGTACACATCGAAAGTTTTTCAAACTGGCTAAGATTCCTCATTTCTTCAGCTGCATAAAAGAGGGACGAAAGATACCAGAGGGACAGTCAAACTCATAGATCGAAAACAAACTGACAACGTCATGGCCAAAAATAAAAAGACAAACAGACAAATAATAGTACAAATGACACAACATAGAAAACTAAAGACTAAGCAACACGAACCCCACCAAAAACTGGGGGTGATCTCAGGTGCTCCGGAAGGGTAAGCAGATCCTGCTCCACATGTGGCATTAAGGATCGACTTTTTTCTCGTTCTTTGTCCCACATCAAACTGTTTTTTCATGTACAGCTCTACAGAGAAACAGAGAAAAAAATTTGTTCATTTGCCTTTCAGTGCCCATCCCATTGGATTTATACGATCTTGATTTTTTGAAA
The DNA here is from genome assembly GCF_021869535.1 of Mytilus californianus. Lineage (NCBI taxonomy): Eukaryota > Metazoa > Mollusca > Bivalvia > Mytilida > Mytilidae > Mytilus > Mytilus californianus. The sequence goes on from NW_026262711.1 coordinate 879,020, forward strand.
TCCTTTTTTCATATTCTAAAACGTGAATTGATGTTGATGATGAATAACTTTCATTGATATTTTGAGATGAAATGTGATGGCAAGATCTGAAGCTCATATATTTTGTACCAGTTTCAAATTATTGAAACGTACCAATGGCTAATACTAATATTTCAACAAGGAAACATTTTATGTTTAATGTTTTTACTCTAAGTAATATGACACGGTTATATTTTTTAACCATACTAATAAGCAGAATTAGAAGATATAAAAAGAATAAAAAGATAACAAATATAGAAACGTATTAGTCCCGCTCTTGTGGCATTTTGTATTTTGCAGTAATTAAATAAGTCTACATCAAAGTTTCCAGAAAATAAATGAACACAATCTTCCTCGTTCTCAAGAGGTCTTAATAGTGAATTTATATACGCAACAGTTTAACGAGACAATATACCTCGTTCTAGTTCATTAATACAGTTGATCAAGTTATTATCACATTATCTGTGAATTATATGTTACCTTAATCTGTAAGGAAACAGTTTTTGGAACCATGGTAACTTGGCGCTCGTTCTTAGTTAAATATTATATAACGCATAAAAGTCTGATAACAGTTTTGAGTATTTTAAAATGCCATGAACGTGAAATAAGTTCAGCACGTATTCTGGATTCCGGATGCGCTCATGGCGAAGCTGTTTATTTTTTCAGTTAAGGCAATATTACTCTTTTAAGGTAGATAGTGAGGTATTTGCCTTTCATATAAAGTAAACTTTTGATAGTTTTATGTACACTTAGGTAAATGTTGCTTTTTAAACCGTCGGGGTGCAATTTCAATCACACAAATTGTACCCAAAATGCATCTTTTTCATACGTAACGTTATTCTGCATTTTTACTTTTCTTAAGTCTACAACGAGACCATTTGTAACATGGATTTGTTTTGGAAAAGAAGCAGGAGTTAATAATCAATCCAAACTGATGCCCTGTTTTTCACAAATTGGGCCAACTTCTTCGATAACAATCCCTATTCCTTTCTCATTTCCTATAGATAGGTCTTTGTTTCTAAAAAAAATACTTCTGTTTGTTTCTAATTTCTCGAAGAAATAACAGATACCACTAAAATAAAATTTTCTAAAATAATGAGCATATTGTCCTTCAAAGATAGTTCTAAATGATCTACTACTGCAATTACACAATGCTAAAACAGATATTCATGCCTTTATATGTATCTGTCGTTATTTTTTTATTTATTTATTTATATTATTGACATATCAAAATAGTATCCTTCCCCTTAAAGGGTGCTGGAGAGAATGGGGATGTTGGCCGTAAAGCCCATTTATAGGCTTTATGGTCTGCTCCTGTGGCTCGGTTGACTCCTCTTCTTCATATCTTTTCAGGAAAATTGTAATAATTAACTACACATTTCACTTGTTTTATATATGGCTTGTAATGATGTAAAACATCCGGATGTTTATAATATAATTCAGGGACCGTTTCCAAACAATGTGTCTTGATGGTATGTAAGCTTTGTATAACTTACCTTATCGGTTATGCGTGCGGATTAAGTTTAATATCCCGAAGTCAGGACGTATACTTCTTTGCTCTAGGGTTTACTCTATAAATCTGGGATGACTCCATTTCTGCTCTCAGGTGCCCTGGACCCTCCGCCAGCGGAGCACCACCGAGCAAGCTCGTCTCTTTTTCTTTCATGGTTTTCTCATCCTTTCTGTCTCCTCTCAAGTCTAATGCCAGATCATCTGGTCTTTTTTTCAAGACTTTCTCATCTTTTCTGACTCCTGCAAACATATTGGGAAAAAAAACGTTTTTGAGTATGATGTTGAAAACACTTCATATATTATATATATGTGAAATATAAGACACTTTCTTAGCAAGCAAAGAAGGCACTTGCGCTATGAAACCACACAATTTCCTGATCTAGGCAGTAAAATTTTTACAGGAAAAGGAATTATTTCAAACATGGAAATAATCATTGGGTATGCTTAATAAATAGAACAAAAAGGGTCTATATGCACATTAAAATTTCTACAAAGGAGTAAGGCCTTGGCGGCCATATTTGGTGCAGTTCGATAGAAAATTTTAAAAATAACCAACAAATTTATTTCAAATTCTACATAGTTTTTAAAGGCAGTGCTTTAATGCCTTTCTGGTTGCCGGGTTAATCTTTCCTTCCGCGATGTCCGACATATCTACGTGGGGGGTCATTTGGCCATAATAAGATCCGGAAATGTTGAATTCTCTCCTCTTCTTTTTGTGACATAAAATGTTTTTAGTTTCATTTCATTTACATTGGGAAATAAAGAAACGATCAGTGTGTTTTGTTAGTTTTCAAAACTTTTGATATATTTGTATTTTGCATTATAAGCAGTCAACCGATTGACATATTAGAATTATTTGAATTTCGTGTGGAAAGAGGTCGGGTTAATTTCGAGTGTTATCTGCAATCTAGATGTTTTTAAATCACTTCAGTCGTTGATATAACAATTAAAGGTCCACTGAACATGAATTATATTGCATATTATACAATTTAAAGCGGATTTCTGTTTATGCACGTGAAGCCGTATGACGTTATTGTTATATCGGTATCAGTTATAAAAAGTATCAAATTATCGTTCCTGGATAGGTGGCGCCGTGGTAGCCGGTCCTGTTCCTTAACTTCCGGTTTCTGCACTGTGCAAATTTACATTTTTAATTAACGATCCTTAGTACTTGTTGTTGTGTACCTGGATGTCATTTAAGAGGAGGACATGCGTTTCCAAATGACTTAACAAGGAAAAGTTGGATCAACGCCATGGCCTATACGCAGATTGGACGAGAACACGATGAAATCGTGGAGTCCATCTCAATCAGCTGTTGTTTGCAAGGCACATTTTACTGAAAACGACTACGTGCAGGAAACTTTTTATGATAAAACTTTATTTTCTTTTAGAAACATATACAGTTATATATATATAATCGCCATGCGAATAAACCAAAGTCTTTTTACAACCGCAATTATCGTTTTAGAATAAAAGGGGGTGGTTAATTCAAGACGTCATATATTTTTGGATAACGATTCAATGTGACCTGTTTGAGATTTTTTGGTGAATGCTACAATTATAATGATTTCCTACAAGAGGTGTATAATACTGAGAATTATTTTAGCAGTAATTATGCTAATGTATGATGTAGTGATGACAGGAAGGCATAAGCTATGCCTCATAGGCTTCCTTTAAAAATATCAATGACAATGTTAACAAGAACAAAACAATGACATGCTCTCATCTATATTATAGTTATTTAGGTCCACGTGTTGCATAAGTCTCTCATTGTTTGTCCATTGGATTTACATAACATACATTGAATCAGGCAAACATAGTTTTAAACTTTTATCCACATTGTAATGACCCCCAAGGGTGACTGGGGAATAGAAATATGGTCACCATTGGTTTTCCTCCGACCGGCGGTAAAACCCTCGCTAAAGTGGGGCGTCCGTTTGGCTGTGCGGGATGTACAAATTCGCAGTCACGTCCGGTCAGAATTGGGACGTTAAATCCGATGCCTCGTGTAAAGAGAGTGCCACGCTCTGTGCACGTTAAGAACCCTTGCAACAACTCTTTGAGGGGTCCGTAGGTGACCTGTTGCAAGGCTAAATTTCTGTCCCTATCCAATATACCCTCATTTCCCGTGGCAGTCTAAATTTCTCCGACCATAATCCCTTAATCTATTACAGAACCTACCTATTGTATTTATTGTGAACTTGTTCTCGTCCTGAATATGCATGAAATATTTGCCACTGGATGTTAAGCAACCAACAATCAATCAATCACCCACATTGTAATGAATAAATCTAGTTAATAATTCGCCAGGTAGTACAAAGTATACATTACTAATGGAAATTCATTTAATTTAAAAAAAAACTAATGTTTTATAACCTTTTTCAGGGCGCAAACCCACCTTACAGAGACTATGTCTACTACCATTCCCAGCCTATTTTCCTGGACCAAGCAAGAGACTGAATCCTCTGCAAAAAGAAAAATCAGGACAGTTTCCCGTGAAAACAAAAGAACTAAACTGGATGAATATTGTAGGAGAAATCTAGAGAAAAGTTTTGATTGTTAAGTTCGTTTTCCTGAAGAAGTCATTCTTACTGCAGAAAGGATTTATTACTGTCCACCACCAACTGCCGAGCTAATGTTGAGCTTCACAGATGGAATTACGCAAACACCATCAATGCCTAGGTTTTCAGCAGAGAATTTCGCAAATGATGACACAGCCATGCATTTTTATACCTGTTTAGAGTCGTATACTAAATTTTTATTTGTTTTGACCACGCTTGGTCCTGCAGCACATTGTTTGCGATACATATATTTTCAAATTGATAGCTTGTCAGTTAAAAATCAGTTTTTTATGACTGATGAAATTGAGGCATTATACAACCAACTTTGAACTGTCTAGATTGTGTTCAATATCTGAATCTAGTGTTCAGAATATTGTGTATACATGGATTGTTTTTATGTCTAAACAGTGTCGAGAGGCTAACACTTGACCATCTACCGGTATAGTCAGGTATTTTTCGCCATCTGACTTCAAATTAAAGTTTCCTTCAACTAGGATTATTATTGACAGCACAGAATGTCCCGTGAAAAAACCTAAAGCTCCTAGAGCTTAACAGGCAGCCTTTTCATCATATAAAAACAGAAACACTGAACATACTTGTATGTTCGACACCTGGTGGTTTAGTCAACTATGTCTCTAATGCATATGTTGGTTGTACCAGTGACCGTCAAATAGTTGAACGATGTAGAATAGTTCAATTATGTGATCCAGGTAACAGTGTGATGGCAAATAAAGGTTTTAATGTGCAAGATTTGTTTGCTAAAATGGATGTTGCCGTCAATATTCCAAATTTTTTTTCAAAAAGAGAAACATAATTAGTTCGAAAACTCTTGTACGGAATAAAAAAAAGTCTCCAATAAACAGGTGCATATAATGCCAATTATTGGAAAACATACAATTGCTTACATCCACTTCATTAGACATTAGGGAACAGTCATTATTTACCAGCTGGGAAAAAGGGGGGGGGGTGTGGGGGTGGGTGGGTGGGTGTCAAAATATTTTCGATGATCGTATTGGGGGAGTCAAAAAAATGTTCCAATGTAAAATGGGGGGGGGGGGGGGGGTCAAATTTTTCAAACAATAATTTTCTACTACAAAATTTTATGTTCTAGTAAGTGGCCTTTCCGGAATCAAAGATAATCCTGGGAGATAATATTGATTTTTAACAATTTGTTTATCAACACAGCCTTATTTAATTAAAGACGGATAGAGAAAAGAAGGAAAATGCTAAAATATTTCAACGTAAAATTTTAGAGAAAAAAGATCTATTAAAAGAAAACTTCAAACAAAATATAGTGAAAATAATATTCGGATTTCTCTTCAAACATGCTCTACAATTTTTGAAAATAGACATAAATTAAATGGATACTAGTATGAAGCACAAAACTCCAAGTTTGATTTTCGTTCTCTTCTGGGATTACTTGCAGTTTTAGATCATCTGGAGTGCCTCACACTTCTAGAATTCCAAGAAGCTTTTGAGATTTATTCATCTTTCTTTGAACATCAACCAGATATTTATTACTAATATAAGAGCATTTATTTATTTTGAGAATCTTGAATCTGTGAAATATCCTCATCCTGCCTCTTTCTTTTTTCTTACCTCCAGCCGCCTCCTTGCCTTTTAGGGGCATGTTTCAGGTACCTAGACATATCGTTCTTCATCCCAGTTTCCGCTGCTTCAGCTGACTCGGGAAAGGACTCTGACACACAATATGTTTAAAAAAAAATACCAACAGTTAAAACACAGAAAGCCAAAAAAATACCGTTTTCATTTTATATAAAAGGTTCATACTCTGGGGATAATGATAAAGTCAAAAGTAGTCTTGGAGTTGGTAAGGATGGCAGGGTTTCAAATTTGTTTTCCATAGTGACTTTTGTAAGTTACTTGCTAATGTAAAAACATTCATTTCAGTGTCACATTGTATAAAAATTGAATGACCCAGTTAAATTTAAAAAAAAATATAATGTAATTTCATTTGTTTCTGGAAACCCATAATGGTTTGTGGTAGCTATAGTACGATTCAAGAGCTCCACAATACAAATTGTCTTTTTTCATATTTGTAAAAATCAGGTCAAATGTTGTTTTACCATCAGTTGTTTGTTCTAAGATCATTTGATGAAATCCATTGTTCAACATATGTTTTTTAAGTATTCCATTAATTGTGATTCCATATTTGCATTTAAATCACCTATGATAATAACTGGATGATTAGACTGGAAAATGTGTTGATTTCCTTGAGTTTCTTTGCTAATTCTCTTGTTTCCTCGTCGGTGTCTGATTCATAATCAAAATCCATATAAATACTCATTCTCAATCTTCAAAATCTATCTTTGACATATGTAATGCACTTTCTTCAGATCCATCAGCCCTGCACTTACCTCTGGTTCTGTAGTTACTGTATGGGACTACGTAATCCCCCGTTGATTAAGAACTTTGTCGTCAATTCGTTTCTTAGAAATCCTCAGATAAACTGTCCGAAGAACCAGGTTCAGGTCACTTATATATAAATAATTTCAACAATAAATTTCAAATGTCAAACTGTAAACTGACAGTCACATCAAGATTGTAAGTAAGCAAATTAGCGACAAGTCATTAGAAATAAATAAATATAATAAGCCAAACAGATCGAATACACATTTGAGCTAGCCAATTTGATTGCCGATTTTTCGTCCTATTTATTGACCTGGAAGACAGGGATGCTGATAGATGTATCCATCCGTAGTCTGCATGTAGAGTGGACCCCAGTGAACAAAGTTACCAGAACAATGCTTAGGTCGGAATAAAAATAATCTTTGTACAGTAGTCTGAAGAAGGTCATTTTGACCAAAATTACGAAATTTTTGATTTTTTCCGATTTTTGACTTCAACTGAATCTGCATCCGGAAGTAGTTGTTTCCTATGCGTATTTCAATAATATACAAGATCAGAAGTTATATGCCCACATACACTATTTGTGGAAGTTTTAGGCCTCTGAACTTCGTGTGTCAGACATCGAAGAGAAGCTCACCCCTAAAAAAACAGTTTTATCCGATTTTAATAAACAGAGAAACATGACAATAAATATCCAATCTAGACCTAAAACTGAACAACAAAAATGATTTTTACCACCATGGATATTAATAGTCCCAGCTTAAAACAACAGTATTTGGGAACTAAAAAAAACACATGTAATGAACAACAAAGGGGTGATGATTAGAACTTACTGATGTTTTTATCATTTTCCGAGGGTCGACAAAGGGTGCAACGATTTTTTTCTTATTTAGATATATCAAATTGTCAACTTTTCTGGGACGAGGCGATTTCTCAATTTTGTTACGTAATTAACAGTCCTGTTGATAAAAGTATTTGCTCTGACGGTACTGAGGTGGGAGAATGACTAAGATTAGCTAAAAATGTAAGCATTGGACAGGTGTTCTTGTTCATAGCCTACCTCTGTTTGGAGGAATTTTAAGTGGCACCTAAATGCAATCGTTCGAAAAGTATTTAAATTTTGATTATTATTTAATTTGTCGGGATGCCTTGTCAAATTGTGATATTCCTTTAAATGAGGTCTCCTTTTTTGTACCATCCTTGCTCCTTGTGTTAAAAGTTCAGGTTCAGATCGGTTGGTCGCAACCTGTACTATGCAAACTGTTGTGAATATTGATCTTCCAATACAGTATCGGATTATATTGACTGGAAAATTTATCCAGAGTTAACTAAAAAATTAAATCACTAAAATACTGAACTCCGAGGAAAATCCAAAACGGAAAGTCCCTAATCAAATGGCAAAATCAAAAGCACAAACACATCGAACGAATGGACAACAACTGTCGTATTCCTGACTTGGTACAGACATTTTCTTATGTAGAAAATGGTGGATAAAACCTGGTTTTAAAGCGCTTAACCTCTCATTTTTATGACAGTCGCATCAAATTCCATTATATTGACAACGATGTGTGAACAAAACAAACAATCACAATAGGTAAAAATGTCACAAATAGGAGAACAACAGCAACACGAACCCCAGCAAAAACTGGGGGTGATTTCAGGTGCCCTGGTAGGGTAAGCAGATAGTGCTCAACACGCGGCACCCGTCGCGTTGCTAATGTTATTACAAAGCCGGTAAATAGTCTAACTCGGTAGGTCACATTCGTGAAAAGGGAACGGGATTGTAGTTACGACATAAGGAACATATCCAATATCATCTGTGAAACGGATATTCCACAACGGTCAATCAATCCGTGAATCGGTATCTTTGTGTTTTGTTTTCAAACGGGTTTTCCAAATGCTTACTTTCATCTAATATTACTGGATTCAGTTCTCCTGCCTACTTAACACCCTTTTCAAATATTGAGTCCTTTGATTTCACAAACAGTGCACAATTTATGTTTTCAATTGTGGCATGATTATCTACTGTTCTTACTGGATGATCACTGTTCCTGCTTTCCTCTGATTCTTATCTTTATCATCTAAATAAGTTTATATCCCAAAACAGTCAGCCAGCAGCTTTAAATTTTCACCAATTTCTGTCCATACACTATATGGCAACATCAAATTCAAGAAGTTAAAGACTCAGCTCTTCAAGGTATTCTAGTTCACCAAGGAACAGATCAAGAACACCAGTTACAAGCTTAAGTCGGCAAAGAAGGAAAACCAAAAGTAGGCATGCTGACTATGGAACATCAAACAAGATATCAGAAGTCAGTAAATACATAAAGTAAAATAACAAAAATACCGAACTCCGTGGAAAATTCTGAACATGAAAGTTCGTAATCAAATGGCAAAATCAAAAGCTCAAACACATCAAACGAATGAACAACTGTCATAATCCTGACTTGGTACTGGCATTTTCTAGTGTAGAAACAGTGGATTAAACCTGGTTTTATAGCTAGCTAAACCTCTAGCTTATGACAACCATGTGTGAACAAAACAAATATGTCAAAAATTGGGGTACAGCAGTCAACATTGTGTCATAATCTTAATCACTATAAAAACAAACAAATATGTCACAAAGAAACACAAAAAGGCATATAGACAATGCACATTACCTAACTGAAAGAAAAGAATACAAAAAATTACCACAGCACAATGACGGGATGTACAAGTACAGAGTCAAGTCATATGTAACAAAGAAACACAAAAAAGGCATATAGACAGTAAACATAATATTCTTAAAGACAAATAAAAGAAAACTATAACACGTTATTAAGATGATAATCAACATAATTACCCAGAATCTATATTTCAGTTTAACTGAATTAGTACACATTTTTATATAGCGGCCAGCTGAGGTCCACCTGTGGGTGCGGGATTTTCTCCCTGCGTTGAAGACCCATTGGTGGCCTTCGGCTGTTATCTGCTCTTTCGTCGTGTTGTTGTCTCTTCGACATATTCCCAATTTCCATTCTCAATTTCATTCAAGATCATCGTGTATTTTTGTGAAGTTGATACAGGATATTTATCAACAAGGTTTTGTTATCTTCTGAAACGGTTTAGAAAAAGGACGAGAAGTTCTTTGTCATACTCTTAGATCATCAACTTTCTACTCAGAAAATGTTGACAATCTAAGAGTCTGAGAATCAGCTGAGTATGTCACACTTGAGAAGAAGACGGGAAGTGCCCGGGCCGTCGGTGAGGTCTGTAGTGAAGAAGATGGACGCTCCCACCAGCACTAGCCGGGCTGTTCACCATGACCTGACGGTAAGGACGCCAGAATTGTTCTTAAGTCATTCATCTAGAGCAGTTGTAGCCACTAATCAGGCTAATGCTACCGTCACAGTAAGAGCAAGGTCGGTATCCAGCTCATCTACTTTATCATCGAACAGTAGCTCATCTGACAGCTCGGAACTGTCGATCCATGCCGAATATGGGGGAGTTTCCTCTGCGGCAGAGGTACAAGGTTTGGTCCCGTCAGTACAATCCAATTTGTGACAGACGAGATGAAGAGAAAGATACAACAGGTCCGCCGTTCGCAAAGAGAATAGAATAATTTTTAACATTGGAGGAACATTTTTTTAAAGATAATTGTATTAGACGTAATTGTCCACTTATCTGATATTTGATTTTAACATTTTTTGCCCTTAGTTTGAACTTTATAAATGATAACGTAACATTTAATCGTAAACTTTTTTGGATTATTGTTTTATATATTACCTTAATCGGCCACTTTCTTTATTGGTAATTTTAAAAATCTTACCCTGAATGCGGCCACTTGAACAAATAATTGTATTAAACGGAAGCTTAAAATCGGCCACTTTTAATTGATACAAATATACTATAGTTTACCTCAAATCGGCCACTTTCTTTATTGACAATTTAACTACATTTTACGATTAATTCGGCCACTTTTTATAGATAATTTTATTAGATGTAACCTTAAATTGGCCAATAATGTTAATTTAACTATATTTTACCTTTAATATTTTACCTTTACCTTTTTTTTTATAATTTACCAAATTTTAATCGTAATTTCAGCTATTTGTTAATGTTAACTTCATAATACAACCTTTAATCGGCCTCTTAATTTCATTATATTTTACCATAAATTCGGCTTTTTTTAAATAGATATTTGTATAAGACGTTCCTTTAAATCAGCCACTTTTTAACTGATAATTTTACTATTTTTTTTTGCCTAAAATTACCATGTATAAGTGTATATACAAATACAATGATTAATTTTAATATTTACAATTTTAGAATTCTATCATAAAAATCAAAATGTCATCATCAAGTATCAATCATGAACTAAATGAAACCATTACTTTCGACTCGTTTCCTTTTTCAGACTATGAAGTATTATTAATTGTGTCTAACCAAGGGGAACAGCGTAAACATTAGAAAATACCTCAAAATAAGGAAGTTACAACTGACTTTCTATTTGACCGTTTTTGTGATGAAGGAAATGTTTTCCGTGTACCATCTGATTTTAAGTTTGGCACAAGAGTTAGCAGAAGACTCGTGTAGATAGAATCTTTCGGGGAAGACAATTTTTAGTGACGGAAACAATATTCAAAAGTGGAGATGCTTGACAGTTTGTTCATTGCAACATCGACTAATTATTAACCTTATATCGAGCTTATTGCCTACTTGTGCTCTGATTAGTAATTATCGATGAAAGGCACCACTAAGATGATGTACTGGATATCTCAGACGACCCAGCAATTCACCAAAATTATGGTATTTACAAGAAAAAAATACCATTATTGTTTGAGATTTGTAAAGACTCTGGACCTGTAACTGCTATTTATAAACAATAATTACATATATGTATGAAACATTAAAAAATACCTTTTACAAGTCCACATTTGCAGATGATGGCCAACTAGAACACTCACGAGATAACACATGTACTTTTCCTGCTTTAGAGAAAATCGGCACAAGAGCAAATTACGAGGCAGATTGATCAAAACTTCAAAAAGACAACTGCAAGTAAGGCGCAACAAGGCATCCAACACTTTTGCCTGGGATATTTACACCTTTTTGTTAACATGGTTACACATAATTTTCAGATGTCCTCAAAGTGGGTCTTGTATGTATTGTATGTGGTTATTAAATACTGTCTGTATATGTTGTTGTTGGTTTTTATTCATTTTTTTCAAATTTTCAAATTTCTATTGATTATCGTATTAAAGATACCCTGAAATCGGGCATTTTTTTATTGATAATTTTACAGTACATTGTGAATCGGCAACTTAGATGAGCTATTTTTCTTATTGATTATTTAACTATTTGTGAATCGTTCTATTTTTTAGTTGATAATTGTATTTTAAATTACCTTGATGATGGGAACGAAGGTTTCTCTTTGGATGAGTGAAATGATAACACTTTTTCAGACTCGGGCCGAGTAACTAGCTCACATTGCTTTGGTTTGGAAAATGTCAAAATGCATCAAAACTCTCCATTATATCGGTAACTGCTATGTATACTATAATACAAAATTGCATGTACCCTGTCACACAGTTACAGCCCACCTATATTGATACTTTGCATTATTTCAAACAGTTGTAAGAATTAAATCAGTGCAAGAGTATTGTTTTTCAATGCTCTGAGAGAATATGAAAAAGACAGACAAATATATGTGTAATGAGATAATAATTCAAGACGGTGGGACAATTCTTAAATATTTAAAGACAAGCTATATGTTTCCTTTTTCAGTGTCTAATTTGGTGACAATAACGATGTGATTGGTGATAAAAACACAGACACAACTGGGTATGACCCCAAGACATCAATGGCACAACTGTTGGTGAAAACCAAGACATCAATATCGACACTTTAGATCCAAGACATTAATTGCGCAACTGGTATTTTTTTTATTTCAATGGTATTAATATTGATTTTATTATCAGTAAATTAAAAGCAAACTAAATATCATTGTTATATACATATGCACTTTCATCGATCTACAATCTGTCGGTTCCTGTATCTTGGCATTGCACAAGGTCATGTTTTCTCTGACTGTTTATGACGTCTATACGCTAATTCCATTTGATGTTGGATGTGTACTAATTGATAATTTTGTTTTATATACATGATTTTTTTATTAGTTGTTATTGGCTTTGAATTAACTGTCAGTAACTGCGAGGACTCTCAGATCTGTACAATACTGTAGTTTTGTTGTTGAAATGTACAAGAACCAATCCACGTCCACTCTATAATATTGTTATACATATATGTATTTCTATTTGTATCCATCTGATGAGTGTAAGACTTTTTTACCTGATTTTAATAATTCGTTCTTATGTTGTACTGTTACACCACTGTCCCAGGTAAGGGGAGGGTTGGGATTCCGCTTACATGTTTAACCCAGCCACATTCTGTATGTATTTGTCTGTCCCAAGTCAAGAGTTTGTAATTCAGTGATTGTCGTCTGTTGCTGTGTTATATATTTGTTTTTCTTTTTATTTTGTCCATAAATCAGGCCGCTAGTTTTCTCGTTTGAATTGTTTAACATTTGTCATTTCGGGCCTTTTATTAGCTGACTATGCGATAAGGACTTTGCTCATTGTTGAAGGCCGTACGGTGACCTATAGTTGTTATAATTTATGTGTTATTTGGTCTCTTTGGCAATTAAATCATACCTTCTTTTTTATAAGAAATTACCGCCTGTGTCGCACATTGCATTCTTTCAAGTTGGTGAAGATAGTTTAATTTATCCTTTGAAATTAATTATAATTATATGGATGCTGGGAACAACAAGTTTAATTTATCCTTTAAAATTAATTATAATTATATGGATGCTGGGAACAGAAAGAATTATTCCACGAAAAAGATAAATGAGGTTTTGATGTTGTTTTCCATATTTCATTTTTCTAATGTTTTTCATTGTATTATATATCGGTTACACAGATTCCAAGGATAATAGGGACAATTATATACAACAACTGCTTTTGCCCTGGAAATGCAAGGCTAGAGAATAAATAAAAACTATTGGAAAATAAATCTCCAATTGGATGCTAGGAATAAGATTGGCAAATCTCATTCTATCTGGAACAGTATACCAGATAATATTGGCGAACTCAGGAATGCAACAATAAAAGCAAGGATATATGTACTGGATAATATACATTTCAAGCACAAGCTCGTTTCTCAAATATTAATCTAGAAGCAACTTTTCCAATCAGTCGAATGGAAGAATAGGATATAATATATTTCCTCACTCGTTGCCCGGCTCTAGAAGGGATACACAGAGAGTCATTTGGTATTATTAAGAGACTTAGTTAACTAACTAGCCATCTGTAAAATTGGGTTTCAACTTTTACGAGAGATCAATATAGCTCTTTTAATTATGGATTGTTAAAAACACCAACTGATTCATAAGGTTACTGTTGCTGTTCCGCACTATACCTGAATTTGCTTAATTCAATTCCTTAAAATAGATTAACCTTATTTTCATTGTTCTAAATATCTATCGTTAATTTCCCGACATCACTACTAGGCTAGTGTGGGTGTTCCGCGCTAAACCTATTTTCATTCCATGTCATATATTAATATATATTGTTTTCAATTTAGACTTTATATATACAGTATATAATTAAATGTCGGCAAGAAGAGAAGCACAATTGGTTCCCATTGGAACTCCGACAGTTTGTTGAAAAACACGTCCTCAAAACGTAATTATAGTACTTATATATGGGCAAAAAATATGGTTTAATTTGCCTGTTAATGTTAGTCAAATTCTTGTCCCAATGATGTGTTGGTATTATTTCAATATCCAAAACATCTTGATCCTTATTTAGAATTGATTGTGGATGAACTATGGATACTATCTGAATCTAAATTTTTTAACATCTAACAAGGTGGAAATAAGATTATTGCATGGCATGCTCGAGCAAGGAAATCAGATTTCAAGGCAATTTTCATTTTTCACTTTATATCTTGTTTTAGCCCAAAAATTCGGGAGAAAAGTATAAGTAAATAAAAACAAACATTTCATTTTAAAGGTCATATTTAATAATAATTAGTATCCTGATACATCGGAAATGTCCAAAAGAAACTCATATGAAAGAAACTTACCCAGATCTCTATTAACCTCTGCAGCAACTGTAATAGCTGAAGATTGTGGAGAAAGAAGAGGAGCAGGCATGCTTTTTTTCTGACATGATCGTGTTGAGTTTTCAATTTTCATTTTTCCCTGTAATATTACGTATACCATGTATACAGGGGGGAGTGGTCAGCTATAATGCCCTAATAAAATGGATTGCTTTACAGTATTCTTAAGACATATTTTCATATTTAATATGCAATTATTTTATAGGTCAGTTACGATTAGGAAAGCTAGAACAAAGATCAGGAATTATTTAAGAATGAGATGAGACTTTAAACATGTAATAAGGAACCAGATGAACTAATTTCAAAAGTATGTAAGTAAATATATTAAAGGATATTATTTTGTAGCTTATCCAAAATGATTGGTGAAATGTAACTGAACTGGTACACAACAGTTTTAAATAAGGATCAGTCTCAAGCGTATTTTGTTGGGAAAGAAAATTATATATTGAAGCACCCAGACAGAAGTGATCGACTTTGAAAAAAATAAAATCTGCATTATGTTTCACAGAACAAATTACCCATGCACTTATGACAAAAGGACGAGAAGAATGTGTCGAGTCTACTTCAGCAGCCTTATTACTAATGCAGAGTCCGACATATTATATACTGCTTTTCCACTGAACCACGAATTAAGCTGTCAAACCCAAAAATGGGCATCCCTTGCAATACAAATTTTATGTATGACGATGCAAGTGTATTGTTTTAGTCAGGGTTGGCAAATTACTGATTTTAAATTTGTGTTGGCTTCAACAGGAGAGAGAATATACCACATGGATTACATGTATAACAGAGTGGATGAACTTAATGTTGAAAATAAATATTTGTTTAATCCTTATCAAGCGAGGGAAGACACAAAACCAATTTTGAATTTAGTAGACTGTCACTGAATGTTCAGAAATGCAAAACAAACATATTGATGACATGGCTGAACTTTATGTCTAGACAATGGAGGGAGTTAGATTTATGGCCAAGCCGAAATTCAGTCCGCTTTTTTAGTCCATCTGATTTCAAGTTTAAATTTCCATTAACCAGACTGCCTGTAGATGGGACAGAAATGCCTGTTGAGAAACCGAAGTCTCCAATTGCTCAACAGTCTACTTATTCAACATACAAGAACAGAAACACAGTTAAAGTCTTGGTAGGATGCTCACCCAGTGGTCTGGTGTCTTATGTTTCTGATTCATACGGAGGATCAGTACGTGACCGTGAAATAGTGGAAAGGAGTAATTTGACAAACTTATGTGATCCTGGGGATTCCATTATGGCAGATAAAGGCTTTAACGTTCAGGACTTGTTTGCACCAATTGACGTAACTATAAATATTCCAACATTTTTAAAAAACGTAATAGAATGACTGGGAAAACAGTTTTAAGAGATAGCAAAATATCCAGTAAGTGTGTCTTCATTGAAAGAATCAAAGACATTTAAATCCTTACCATTGCAATGAACAGAACAGAAACAAAACTTCTTCGAGTGACGTAATTTGTGTAGTGTTTATGCTTTGCAACTTTAGGCAATTTATCATACCAAGACACGCGTAAACATAAATGCGACAAAATTAAGGTGCAATTGAACTTCTGGACATACTCCAACTGCTTTAGATAAGCAAGAGCCTTTATTGAAAGTACCTGTAGTGTGGCTCTACACAACAAGACTTATTCGTTTAAAGCGTTGTCCCTTCAGCCAAGGTTTCTCCATCCTCCTTTGAGGACAATTACTGTCAAAATGGCTGGTTGAACCACATGTCCAACATTGCAAAGGTTTTCTCTGCTTATTACAAGTACTTTCAGACTTCGATAGGATAGAGTTTATTTGTTGTTGATGTTGTCTCGTGATCATTGCTTCTTGTCTTTTGACGACTTCCAGAGATCTTTTGTAGAACTACCTTCTTCAAGACTGGCGGACAGGACGTCCTGGTTTATAGCGGATTTCTTGTCTGCTACTGATTTTCCTAGCCAATGTACGGCCATGTCTCTCAATTCGAAGAATTTAAGCTCTGAAGACTCTATGTTTAGACGTCTAAGTTCTCTGCGTAAACCTTAATCCTTTACTGATTCTGCAAATCTACCAGTCTCTACAACCCGCAAATGATGCAGCTTGTTATATTATCTTATCATACAACTAGACCATATTTAAGGAACATGATATTAAGTCTTCGTCCTGTTGGTGATATGCATAAAAACTTTGTTGGAGCATCGAAAGGTTGTCTCCGTCTCTTTAAGCAATATCCTCATCATTTCTTGCGGGTCTTTATTTGTTGGGTCGCCTCTTCCAAGTATTTCCTGTCTAGCTTTCCGACAAGATTATCAACCAAGAACACTGCAAAATCTGTCTTGTTCAGTTTTCTGTAGGCTGCTTGGGTTCTAACATCAGAAACCCATTCCGTGATCGAAGTATAGGATGATGACGTCGGGCTATGCCTAAATCGGTCTACCCGTCTAGGATTCATCATTACGACCGGTTTGATGGAGTCTGGTGCCTTTCTTACATCATCTTGCCTCTTCATCTTCTCTTCTTGTTCTTTCAAAATCACACCTCATCTCTCTACTTCTCTCAATTTAGATACAGCTTCATCCTCAACGTCACTCATTTTGTAATTAAATTTATTGATTTATTTTACTTAAAAATCAAAATTTTGTTTACATGAATTTTTAAGAAAATAGAATATTTTTCCTGTATGAACCTATCAAAACGTATATATATATATATATATATATATATATCGTTTTAAAGAATAACAAAATTAAACCAATCAAACAACGACATTTTGAGCTTTACCCATTCAAACAATGTTAAAACATTAATAGCTCATCATTTCTCATGTTATTAAACCTTATTGTCAATGCTCATTTACGATCAATAAGTCTTAATCTGGGACAGTGATGTAACGGCACAACATAAGAACAAACTAGAAACTCAGTTGAAAAGGCTTAACTAATTACATCGTTAAAAAGAAAAAAATTTAAAAAACAAGAGGCTTTCAAGAGCATGAATCGCTCACCTGTATTTCAGAGAAGATTTTTAAATGTTAGCAAACTTGATGAACAAAGTGTGTAAAATTGTCTTTAAAGGGCAATAACTCCTTAAGGGGTTAATCGACAATTTTGGTCAGATTAACTTTTTTGTAGATCTTACTTTGCTGAACATTATTGCAGCTTACAGTTTATATCTATCTATAATAATATTCAAGATAATAACAAAAAACTGCAAAATTTTGTTAAAACTACCAATTTGGTGGCAGAAACCCAACAATGGGTTGTTCGATTCGTCTGATAATTTCAGGGCCGATAGATCTTGACCAATTGAACAAATTGGCCACATGTCAGATTTGCTCTAAAAGCTTGTGTTTTTGAGATATAAGCCAAAAACTGCATTTGACCCTTATGTTCTATTTTTAGCCATGGCGGCCATGTTTGTCAATGGATCAAAATTTCGGATACATATTATAAACAAGATACCCTAAGGAACATTTAGTTAAAGTTTAAAGGTAATTGGCCCAGTAGTTTCAGAGGAAAATATTTTTAAATGTTCGCAAACTTGATGAACAAATTGTGTAAATTTTTTTTTAAAGGGCAATAACTCCTTAAGGGGTCAATTAACAATTATGGTCTTATTAACTTTTTTGTAGATCTTACTTTGTTGAACATTATTGCTGTTTACAGTTTATATCTATCTATAATAACATTCAAGATAACAAAAAAATGCAAAATGTCCTTAAAACTACCAATTTTGTGGCAGCAACCCAACAATGGGTTGTTTGATTCGTCTGAAAATTTCAGGGCTGATAGATCTTGACCAATTTAACAATTTTACCCCATGTCAGATTTGCTGTAAAAGCTTTAGTTTTTAAGATATAAGCCAAAAACTGCATTTGACCCCTATGTTCTATTTTTAGCCATGGTGGCCATGTTTGTCGATGGATCAAAACTTCGGATACAATTTATAAACTAGATACCCTAAGGAACATTTAGTTAAAGTTTAAAGGTATTTGGCCCAGTAGTTTTAGAGGAAAAGATTTTTTAAATAGTTTACGACGACAGACGACGGACGACGACGGTCGCCAAGTGATGGCATAAGCTCACATTGGGCCCTTCGGGCCTCGGTGAAATAAAAACACCGACAGGACGTGTCCTATTTTTGTTGTATATGCGTTTTTTTAATACGCTGAAGACAACACAATGTGATTTTAAGCCTTTCATAACTTTAACCAAACCGAAATTCTTTTCTGATAATTTTCAGAATATGAATTGATGAGATTAGATGATAATCTCCGACAACAATGGCCTCGTGCATATGTTGAACATTTGGAAAAAAATGCTCACATAGTACGTTTCTATAAGTAAATGCAAAATAGGTAAGATAACATGTCGTCTTAGTAGACACTTTCGCTTGGTTCATAAACTCAATGGCATTCAATTGGCAAATAAAATGGCCGCGGTTAATGTACAAAACACTAAAAACGGGAAATTTGTACCTCCAGAACATTGTCATGCTAATGTGACTTACACATTACATTGAGAGTTTCCTCAGTATATAACCCCAAGGGTGACTTGGGAATAAAAGTATTGTCACCATTGGTCTTCCTCCGACCGGCAGTAAAACCCTTGCTTAAGTGGGGCGTCCGTTTGGCTGTGCGGGATGTACAAATTTGCAGCCACGTCCGGTCAGAATGGGGACTTTAAATCCGATGCCTCGTGTAAAGAGAGTGCTAAGTTCTTTGCACGTTAAGAACCCTTTCAACAACTCTTTGAGGGGTCCGTAGGTGACCTGTTGCAAGGCTAAATTTATGTCCCTATCCAATATACCCTCATTTCCCGTGGCAGTCTAAATTTCTCCGACCTTAATCCCGGACGACCCTATTACAGAACTTACCTATTGTATTTATTGTTAATTTGTTCTCGTCCTGAATATGCATGAACTATTTGCCACTGGACGTTAAGCAACCAACAATCAATCAATCAATCCTCAGTATATATATATAGAGAGAGCGCTAGACACAGTGCAGGCGGTGGAAGAACAACAATTTGCTTCCGCAAATTTGCAGATTTAACATTGTTGTGCTGATATTTAGACTAATTATGAATATAATATTTGTTTAAGCCGTGTATCACCTTCACTGGTGATCCAATAGATGGATATGTCGTAAAGTTGTCACATTCTTAGAGAATTATATAGTTTTAATTATTAACTGTTTTAGTTTATTTTCACAAGATGATCCACGCCTAAATAGATTGAATGTTGATTGTTGCTATTTTTAGACATTGTTTATATATTGACACTGACGAAGGCTATTTGTTAAGCCGAAATATTTGTCAGCACGATTTTATAACATCATCTTTGTATAATACCATATTATACTAGTACCGTTGTGCAAATTTTTAGACGTATATATTTTTTTTCCTTGTCTGCGCAGTATCGTCTATTCTAGACGATCCGGTACATATTAAATTTGCTGGTTGGTCCTTTTAATAGACTTCTATATATATATCCAACGCAATCATAGGTTTGAACGTTTTTTTTCAATTAAGACTTGTTTATATATATAGATATATATATATATAAAGTGTTTACATTGACATTATAAAGGACTGTTTGTATTTATATACTTAATTGCTAGAAATTATCAACTCCTCGTATTTATGATTGATTGATTGTTGTTTGCTTTACGCCGCATTAGCACAGAAAGGCTATATCGCGGCGAGAGCTAATTCGAATATTATAACAATTTAAGGTATATTTTTAAAATCAGACAAAAGGTCTTTCAATAAACTAAAATTCTAGACTAAAGCAAATTGATCATTTACAAATAAAAATCAACACTAAGATAACGTGATAAAAATTAAAATCGTTTTAAATATAACAACATTTTTATATTTTATAATATATTCCAATTTCTTTTAAGAATGAAACAATATTTGTAAATGGAATATTATTAAATAAATCATACATATTATTGACATTGAAATGCTTCTTCCGAATATCAGCAAAGTCAATACAATTGATTAAAACATGTTTAATAGTATACTTGCAGTTGCAAGGTATACATTGTGGTTCTACTTCATTTTTTAAAAGATATTCGTGTGTTATTCTAGTATGACCAATACGACATCTAGAAATAACACACTGATCTTTTCTGCACATAAAATTATTGAAAGGTTTACATAAATTAGGTTTAATTTCATGTAATTTATTGCCATCTTTTTTACTCCATTCATTTTTCAATATATTAAAAACATATTCTCTAATATTAGATTTAAAATCGGTATATGGTATATCACAGTTGGATAAAGGGTCACCCAGGGCATTCTTTGCCTCAAGGTCTACAGCTGTGTTTCCAAGGATTCCAACATGACTCGGCACCCATAGAAATAATATTTCTTTAAGAAGAATTTTTAAATTCCTCATTACATATAAGATTTTGAGAATTGTTGGGTTTTTAATTTTAGTATTTTGTATAGCTTGTAAGCATGAAAGTGAATCAGAACATATAATAAATTTGGATTTATCTGAAGAAGCAATAAATTTCAAAGCCAAAATTATTGCTTCTGCTTCAGCAGTAAAGATCGATGCATCAGATGGCAAACGGAGAGTTGCAGCTCTGTCCATGAAGACAGCAGCAGATGCAACTCTGTCACCATCTTTTGATCCATCAGTATAGACAGTTGAAAAATCTGAATAATTGGCTTTGATTTCAGCATAGTGTTGCTGAATTAAAAGAGGATTTGTTTTATTTTTATTGTGTTCACGGAGATCAAATATCATTTTTGGTTTGGGAAGTTCCCATGGAGGACATTTGCAAGTTTCAACTTGAGCAACAGATTTTAAATCAAAAGAAGCTAAATGTGATTTTAAACGTATACCTAACGGAGGAATTTTATTTTCATGTTTTGCAAAAATATCTTCATAAATTGGATTAAAAACACAGCTGTAGGCAGGGTTATCTGAGTAGGCTTTTAGTTTGACAGCATATTGAAGTCCAAGCTTCAAACGTCTGTTAGAGAGTGAGTGCTCATCAGCCTCTACATACAGACTCTCAACTGGTGAGGTTTTAAATGCGCCAAGACAGAGACGCAAACCCTGATGATGCACAGCATCGAGAATCTGTATGTAGGACTTCCTTGCAGAGCCATACACTATAGAGCCATAATCTAGTTTAGATCTAACTAGAGATCTATATAAATTAAGTAAAATGTTGCGATCAGCACCCCAGTCGGTGCTGCCGACAACTTTTAAAATATCTAATGCTTTTAAACATTTCGATTTTAACATTTTGATATGGGGTAGAAAGGTTAACTTTTTATCGAAAATTAACCCAAGAAATTTGGTTTCATCAACCATTTTAATTGGGTTGACGTACAAAGTGAGTTCTGGATCAAGATGCAATTTCCTTTTGTTACAAAAATGCATCCCGACCGTTTTTGAAGTGGAAAATTTAAACCCATTTTCCGAGGCCCATTTTTCAATTCTTCCAAGACATAACTGTAGTTGTCTTTCTATGTTATTCATATTTTTGCCTCTATAACATATTAAAAAGTCATCAACATACAATGAACCTTCAATATTACTTTTTAAAACTTCAACAAGGCTGTTGATTTTAAGACTAAATAATGTAACAGATAAAATACTGCACTGAGGGACACCCATCTCTTGATCATACAGATCAGACATGGTTGAATTTACTCTAACATTAAATTGTCTGTTAGATAGAAAATTCGAAATAAAATTTGGCATATTGCCTTTCAACCCCATATCAAAGAGATCTTTTAAAATACCATACTTCCATGCAGTATCATAGGCTTTTTCTAGATCGAAAAAGACCGACACTACATGTTCATTTTTCGCAAAACCATTACGGACAAATGATTCGAATCGAACAAGATGGTCAAGAGTACTGCGACCTTGGCGGAATCCACACTGGATATTGGCTAAAAGCCCATTGGATTCCAGGAACCAAACAAGGCGATCATTGACCATCCGTTCTAGTGTTTTACAGACACAACTGGTAAGAGCAATTGGCCGATAATTAATAGGATCCGTGTGATCTTTACTTGGTTTTGGAATAGGCACGACGGTTGCAAGCTTCCAGATTGATGGTAAATCACCAGATTCCCAGATGTTATTCATAAGCTGCAAAAGAGCTTCCAGCGAGGAATCTGGCAAGTGTTTTAACAGTTGGTAGTGAATATTATCAGGCCCACAAGCTGTATCATGGGCTTTTGACAGAGATGTTTTAAGTTCTTCAAGAGAAAAGAGTTTATTATAATTTTCACCATTTTTTGATTTGAAGTTTAATTTAATTTTTTCTTTTTGTTTTTTAACTTTTTTAAAATCTTCCCTGTAGTTGTTAGAAGAAGAAGATTTCGCAAAAGTTTCACCAAGCTTGTTGGCAATATCCTTTTCAGATGTTAATAAATCATTGCCATTTTTTAAATGTTTAACTGTGGCTTTAGAATTTTTACCTTTTATCTTTTGTATCATGTTCCATACTTTTGTCATCGGAGTGCGAGATGTTATCTCCGAGACAAATTTCTTCCAAGACGTTCGTCGTGCTTGCTTGCAAGTCCGCCGTGCCTTAGCGCGAAAAACACGGAAATTACTCAAGTTTTCCGTCGTTGGTTGTTGATTGAACCGTCTTTCAGATTTTTTACGGTCATCTATTGCTTGATCACAAGCATCATCAAACCATGGTTTGCTGGGATGTTTCGGATTTGCCGAGGTCTTAGGAATAGTTCTGTCAGCAATTGACGTCAAAACTGTATTAAAAGTTAAAATTGGATCTTGTACAGTCTCAAACATCTTTGACTGAAGTTCCGCTTGACAGAGATTCTCAAACAAGGACCAGTCCGCCTTGTCAAGTTTCCAACGTGGTACTCTCTGTTGGGCAGAAGTAAAAAGATGTTCAAGTACTATTGGAAAGTGATCACTTCCACATAGATCATCATGAACACGCCATGAATAATCCAGAAGAAGAGAGGGATCGCAAATACTGATATCAATAGCAGAATAAGACCCGTTTCCAGGATGAAGATAAGTATTAGATCCATCATTAAAAATGCATAATCCTTCTTGAGAGACAAAGTCCTCAATGATCTTACCTTTGATATTATGAGACTTGCTTCCCCACAAAGGGTTGTGGGCATTGAAGTCGCCCATAAGTATAAATGGTGAGGGTAATTGATCAGTGAGGTTTTTGAGTTTAGCTTTATCTATAATTGAATTGGGTTGAATATATATAGAACATAATGTAATTGTCTTATCTAATGATAAACGAATTGCAACTGCCTGCAGATCCGTGGTGAGTTGGACTGTGCTATGAATGACGTTGTCCTTCACAAAAATGGATGATCCGCCTGCAGCACGTTCATCTACCCTAGAAAATGTGCTATACATGTTGTATCCTTTTAAAGATACATTGTCACTTTCTTTTAAATGAGTTTCTTGAAGACAAAATGCAGAAGGTAAAAATGACTGAACTAGAAGCGTTAACTCGAGAAGATTTATTTTAAGACCTCGGCAATTCCATTGGATGATATTAGTCATGATTTGAAAATAGAAACGCGAATGCTGTCGAGTTTGCCAGCATTCTTATTTCGCTCACCCTGAGATTGTGATCTTTCGGGTGGCGGAACACTTTCGATTTCCATTTCAGTTTCGTCGATAAGTGTTGAAAATCTGTTGTGTGTGAGGAGAGTCGTCGATCTCCAGGACCACACGCGGCTGCTTTTACTCCGCCTCGACCCCTACCCCGCGACCTCGAATCAGAAGACTTCTGAGAGGATGTATTTACTGGCTTCTTTGGGACATCCTTCTTTTCTGGAGAACGAAGAGGAGACGGGGCTCTAGTAGACTTTGTACTGGGTGTAGAAGATAACTTTTTAGATGCAGATGAAGGAAGACTTTTTGAGATGGAAGAATCATCTATGTCACTGGGAAGATCCCAGACAGATTCACCGCCCCAACTGTCTGATTTAACTGCATCTTTTTTATCTGATTTCTTTTTTTCATTTTTTTTAGATAATGACATTGAGCTCTGTAAGGAAGATTGAGTTGACTGAGTACTGGTTTTAGATGGCTTTGATTTTCTTGGAATAATTAATTTATCGGAAGTTTCTAATTGAACAGGCAACATTGTAAAAGTTTCAGCATCAATTGGCCACGTCATGCGAGTTTGTGTATTCTCATGACTGAATGAGCGGCCAACTTTGCTGGCGTACGATGGTTTGTTCGAAACTAGAGGATCACTCGAAACAGAAGCTATCTGTTTAGCTTCTGGGTAACTGATGTTTCTTTCTGTTTTTATTTTAATAATATTTTTTTCTTTCAGGTAAACAGGGCAGTCCCTAGATGATGAAAAATGGGATTCACCACAGTTTACGCATTTTGAAGATTCAGAGCTACAAGTTGTTCCCTCGTGTCCTTCGCCAGAACACTTGAAACATCTCTGCGTACCACGACATTGTTTGGTTCCATGACCAAACTTTTGACAGGTGAAGCATCGAATTGGGTTAGGGATAAATCTGTCAACTCTGATTCCGAAGCAACCTAATGTAATAGATGAGGGAGGAGTTGGAGTTTTAAAGGTCAAAAGATATGTATTTAATTTGGTTATATTTCCATTCTTTTTTATTTGAAATCTAACAACATCAGATACACCTTGGTTTGTTAATTCATCACTAATTTCTTCCACGGTAAGATCACCCAGATATTGACTTCTGTCTCGAATGATTCCTTTGCAACTGTTCAAACTATTGTGAGGAGAGACAGAAACAGAAAAGTCTGTAATTTTTGTCATGGTCAGCAAATTTGTTGATTGACCTTTGTTGGAACATTCAACCAACAAATTCCCTGATCTCAGTTTTGAAACTTTTTTAACTGTACCAGCAATGCTTTGAATTTGTTTATGAATTACAAAAGGAGATATTTTTGAAACTGGTTTTTCATCTGTTCCTTTTATTACAATAAATTGGGGCCAACTATCATCTTCCTGACAGGGCGCAGAGTCATCACATTTTCTTTTTTTTGTTGAAGCTAATTGAGAAGTTTGGTTTTTGTTTGCCATATGAAAGGAGAAAGATTCACTATCCTTGTCATCCACCCACCTCGGAGTGCCTACAAGGGCGATGCTGTGTTTCCGTGGCGAGCCGGGGTCAAGCGCTAATGCTGAAAGCAAGCTGCAAGTATAATGCAGCCTGTCCCCAAAATTAGCACCCAAGATCCACTGCGGAAAGCACCAGATGTTCCAAGAATAGTATACTCAAGCAGAGCGTATCCATCAAGCGAAATAGAAAGCGTACCACTTGATTGACCCATGAGCCATCGCCTTCTTCAGTTATCCGAAATATAAATAGCTTAATTTAAATACATGTGTATATAATGAAAATTGTTACAAGAAAGCTTATTGTTGAGGATTAACTGAAGGGCTCGACATGACCAGCCGATTGATCGAACCGGGTCCATCCGACCTCCCGTTTAGATGATATCAGAGCCAAAGCAGCTTATTGAACTATAGTTTCGTCCGTCCGGGTATTTTCTGACCGTAAGGAGTCTGACTACAGCCCTCATCCGCAAGGATCTCGTCAACCACCGACACGGGTAGCAACCCACGGCCAACGGGTTGGAGAGCCTATTTTATTCAAAACATCGGGCAACTCGTACGATGTTCGGATCACTTTAGTCTGGTCTCTACCCTTCGACCTGTCCAGCATGGGTAACCCTACCAGGAGACGAAGCTCCAGCTGGCATAGCTTTTGGGGTCACTGAGACACGCAAGCCCCCCGACCACGGCAAGGATAGCGATCCACCGGGGGGTCGTATTTATGCAGAAACAGCTCACCTACGAATATTTCATAAGATATTGACACACCAACAGGCTAAAATATAAAATAAAGAAATGTCGTATGATTACTATATTAGTAGTTTTAACACATTTTCAAACGAAATTCGTCTATTTTAAAGCAAACTAAAACATGACAACATGTGAGGTCATTTCTTTTTTGATGGGAATATAAATAGTGAACATCATTGTTCCGTATTCTTTCATTCAAAAGATTCCTTATATGAAAAATCAAAACATGATTTTTAAAGTATAAAGTACCTCAATTTGAATTGTTAAAAAAACAAATTTCAGTTCTAATTTAGGTCAATGTTAAATACCAGACTTCAAACTTTAGTTGAAATATCATTTGCATGGTCTGTCTGTTTTCTATTGAACAATATCAGGTATCCTGTTTAAAAGTTTGATTTCAAATACAACCACTTCTTTAAATATGTCGTAATATAAGGTACACCTATATATATAATACAATTATAAATATTGTAATTTGTCCACAAGAATCGCAAAATATCATATGTTAGTTCAAATGCAGAATCCGTTAGGATACAATGGAATTTATATCAAAAAATATTTCACTAAAATGCTTAATATGTGATGATATTGCACACTAGACACTCTGTACTTTCAAGTGAATAACTTATAATGGTTAACATCAAGCATTCATTTCATCATCTTTGTCGTATTCAACTCTGGATAAAATAGTTTCAGGTAAGCATATTTATTTTTTCAAACATCGTCATTAAACTCATGATTAATAAAAAAATAATAAAATCCTTAAAATGAAACAACAAGCACAAATCAATTTCACGTTTTCACTAAACTTGAATATTCAATCTCGATCAATTGATTTGATAAATTGTAAATGTTCTCAGGTCGGTCTAAAATAATGATAAAACCAAGTACAGACAATAAACTACTCTATACAAGGTATTTATAATTACGGATATTGTTAAAAACTTCACGATCATATAACAAAACAAAGACAACTGGTGTCGCGTTAAAGATGTGAGTTGATGATTATTTGTGAAAGATAAAGGAAACAATATACTGATGCTTAGGAATAAACAAACATTAAAAGGAAAAAACAGTAGTGGTTATGTCATTTTCATAGTTATATCATTTATTTATGAATTGGAGAAAATTAATGTTAAGTTTTTGAAAAAGCAACAAATCGCAGTGCATAATGAAATTGATATAATTTATATGACAAACAAAAACCAATTATTTTCCTGGCGACATTATGACGTCGTGGTTTACACTTTAATATTCTTTATCTTAAATCGTTCATAAGCGAGAATGTGCGCCTGCCCTCTATAGGAGGTTAAATAATTTTTTTTAAACATTTTTAAACATAGAATGAATTTACATTTTTTCAAAGGCTTTTTCTTGTTCAAAAATTTCAAATACGGATTTTTTTTTGTAGAAAAGTCAACAATAAGGTGTCAGACCACCAATTCACTCCCTCCAATTCAGCACGTATGTAAAAGTAGCCCTTGTCTGACACAAAATAGTGCTTTTGATGTCATTGTGTTCTTAAACTAACCACCAAATTTGCAGAAATGAAACTTTTGGTGAAAGAGAAATATATTTAGACCATTTTGAGCCAAAATTTACCTGTCTATGAGTTTGCATTACAATTGAGGATTAATGCGCTCCATAGTATACTTATTTAAGATTTCCAGAGAGCCAGGGGTTATTTAATAGTACTTATTACTTGTAGTAAAAGGAGGTCAGCGCTGGATTTACAGAGTGCGTGTTTGTTTTGCATTATCTATATTACTAGTTTTATCAGATAAAATCAACGTGAAAAACATGATACCTTAAGTAAATGATAATAAAGAAGCATCATTACCAGATACGATTTCAGTCATAAATGATCTATGAATTAAAGACGACAGTAAATCAAATCTCGTACATTTGTTAAAAAGAGAGAAAATCGCAGAAACTTCAAAAGGAACGAAACCAGCTGCGTCGATAGAAAAGCGTCACCAGCATTGGAATCTGCAATCACATAAAATATCAAAATCGACAGGGACAATTCTGATATCTAAGGATACAAGACCACACAACAGGTCGCTAGAGTATTGAGACACTCACGCATCGTATCGGTGTCATTGTGATCGTAAACTTTTAATCGTTCTTCCTAATAACTCGGTTGGAGCAGTTTTGTATAACATTGGGTAAAATCTATAAAAATAAAAATTATAAAAAGTTAACATATTAAACCGTAAATGCACGGTATTTGAAATTTCTGCATTATTTTTTTTGTAATCTTGCTTCCACAATACATCTCAATATTTGTAATACAAGGTATAAACGTTGAAAATAATTATAGGTTATTTATAAATTACCATTATATCAAAGATCTTTTTCATTTATTTTCATAATTTTGTCTTCAAACTTGTGTTCGTATGATCACATTTTCATTTGTGGAAAAGTTCTAAAACGTGATCATATTTCAGAATTTGGGATCGTTATGTTTTTTGTTAAAAATTACAAAGAACATGTAAAAGAATACGATATGTTTTGTTATTGCATAAAAGACATATACCTAGTTCAACACATACATACAGATCAATACAATTTGTTTAAATCGACTCCGTAAAGACATCACAGTTCAACGCTGCTTTTCTTACAAGGATAAAAGTTTATTTATAATATGGTAACTAGTAGTGTTTAAATATGTATTTTTAAACCGGTTTTGTTCGTCATACCTGGCTAACCTTTGAAACT
Organism: Mytilus californianus; assembly: GCF_021869535.1. NCBI lineage: Eukaryota > Metazoa > Mollusca > Bivalvia > Mytilida > Mytilidae > Mytilus > Mytilus californianus. The sequence continues at coordinate 908,210 of NW_026262711.1, forward strand.
TATATAGCGTCTATTGACAATCCTTCTATGTCATTTTTTAAAAAGATTTGATTGTCACAAATAAGTTCTAGTTGACAGTTGTATGTACATGTATGATACATGGGTTGTTCTAGGTTATAATAAAGGAATTTTATGTTGTGTATCTCGTTATGGATTCCCATCCCTAAAAGAAGAGCTCTTATCTTCGTCTTCTACTTCTATGAGGATAATCTGCAGTTATATATTTTAATCAATCCGTTAACATCTGACCCCCGTATTTCAACCATTTTTTCGAATGAATTAAAGAAAATAATCAACTGCAATGTAACATGAAACTATACGATAAGTGTACGAACCTTTTTTTTCATTTTAAGCTGGTTTAAATTAACTTTGTGATGATCTTCCTTACTTCTTCCTCGAGTTCGCGCCTAGTTTTCAAACCAAATTAAATGTTGGTTCCTTTTGCAAAACTATGCATCGTGATAACGGAATAGAAATACCGGGAACCAGACTTTCAACTTGTCTCTAAACCGCACGACGTTGAGTTTATGTCGCCGACGTTGCGACCTATTTTCAACCAAATATCCACGTCTGTACAACATCGGGTGCCTTCTGGGTAGTTTTAAACACATTTTCAAAAGAAATTCATTTATTTTACACAAACAAGAACATGGTCTGTTTTCAACATGGGTGGTCATTATTCTTTTGTTGGACTATAAATAATGAAAAATAATTCTTATATGATTTGCATATTAGATAATACGTTGATATGATTGGTCGAGAGGACTTCCGGTAGTTGTTCTTGACGTTGCTTATTTTTGGATAGACGACGTTGACCGAACTTCTTTTTGTAACCAATGTAAACAAGATGGCGGCGAAAATAACACAATCTGGCTCGACGTTAAAAATATTTATTTTCACTTCGAATTATTCGTTAAATAAATAATAAACACAAAACATTCATTTGAATGAAAATAAGAGTTTTTGTTGTATTTCAAAGTTTAAATTCAATACCTTAATTCAAAATGTTAAAATACATTTTTACAATTCTAATTTAGGTCAATGTTAAATACCAGACTTCAAACTTTAGTTCAAATATCATTTGCATGATCTGTCAGTTTTCTATTGAAACATATCAGGTATCATGTTTAAATTTGATTTAAAGAACAACCAGGTATGGCAATGCAAGGCACATAATACAATCACTATTATTTGGGTTTTTCTACATGAATCACAAAATATCACTTTTAAGTTTAAATGCGAAATCCGTTGTGTTAAAAGGAAATTATATCAAATACCATTTCACTACAATGATGAATATCTGATGGAATTATAATGGACAACATTAAGCATTCATTTCATCGTCTTTGTTTTATTTAATTTTGGGTCGAATAGTTTCAGGTAAGCATATTTAGTTTAATAAACCTTACCAATCTACGTCTTATCAATCTTAAAAAAAAACCTAATTTTAATACCTTTGAAATGTTACCACAAACAAAAGTCAATTACACGATTTCACTAAACGTGAATATTCAATCTTGATAAATTGATTCGATTGTAAATGTACTCATGTCTAAAAAGATAATAAAATACTAATTGCAAGGTATTCACATACTTTTTTTTACAAATATTGTGTAAAAACTACACCATCAAATAACAAAACAGAGATAACTGTTGACGCCTTTTAAGTGAATCGTTGATTCTCTAAGAATGATAAGGGGGAAAGTAAAAGTTGATTAGGAATTAAAAAAATAATCATAAAAAGACAGTAGTGATCGTGTTCTTTTTTTATAATTATTTTTGTGATTTTAGATAAAGTAATGAAAACGAAATTGAAATTGAATATATGACGAGCAAAAACCAATCATCTTTTTTGGTGACGTTACTGAAAAAAGTAAAATCACAAAAATACTGAACTCCGAGGAAAATTCAATCGGAAAGTCCCTAATCACATGGCAAAATCAAATGACAAAACACATCAAACGAATGGACAACAACTGTCATATTTCGGCGTGGTTATCATCTTTTTGTTTAAATCGTTTGATAAGCGAGAATACGCACCTGCCCTCTTTATAGGAGGTAAAATACTAGAATTAAATAAACATGTTTTCAAAGGGTTTTTTGTGTTCAAATATTTCGAATACGGATTTTCTTTAAGAAGAAAAGTCAACAATAATGAGAATTGTCGGTAAAAGGAAGTCGGCTCTGGATTCAAATGCTTTTTTCATAATCTATTTACTCGTTTTGTAAAGTAAAATCAACGTAAAAAACATGGTAACTTGGGTAAAAGCCAATGAAACAGCATCATAACAATAAATGATCTATCAAATAAAGACGACATTAGTTCAAATCTCGGTAATTGGTTAAAAAGAGACAAATCAATATAGCAAAAGAAAAATGCGGGAATCGCAGAAACTTCAAAAGTATTAAACCAAGATAAGCGTCACCTTCTATGCATGTATCACCCGCCATGAGAATCTTCACTCACTAAAATGTCACAATCGATGAGGACTCAACAGGTAAAATTAGAATTCAGACAATTTTTCTAATATCAAAGATATAATAACGCGAAACATGTCGCAAAAGTATTGAGAAATGCAAGTCGTAATTGTGACCGTAAAAGTTCAGACGTTCTTCCTCATAACTCTGTTGGATCAGTTTTGGTATACAATTCGGTAAGGTCTATAAAATCAAAATTATATTATGTTCACATATGAAACCGTAAATGCACGGTTGCCGAAATGCTGCATTTGAAAATATGCTTCCAGAATAAATCTCTATATTTGTAATACAATGTTGTAAACGTTTAAAACAATTATAGGCTTTAAATAAACTACGCTTATATCAAAGATCTTTGTCATTGTTTTATAAATCCAGAATGTTGTCTTCAAACTTGTTTTCGTATGATCACGTTATCATTTGTGTAAAATTCTAAAACATTTGTGTAAACCGTAATCACATTTCAGAATCTGAGATCGTTATGCTTTTCAACAGAATGACAAAAACGGAACACGATATGTTTTCTTAATGCATTAAAGTCGTACACCTACTTCAACAATTACAAGACGTATACATACAGATGTATACAATTCTTCAAAGCGAATTAATGAAGAGATCACAGTTCAATGCTTCATTTGTTCACTAGTAGCACGATTTCAGTCTGAAACGGTCATTTTGGTCTGATCATATCTTAATCGACTGGATTTACCGCTAGAGAAAAACGTCAAGACTTTTAAGAACTTTAAGACGCCGTTCCGATCGATAGTCTCATTAGGTAAATCAGTCCGTTAAGGCATGTTAAGATAAACAAGACTGAATCTTCTAGCAAGCTGTTAAGATCCGTTACGACGGTGTCAGACCAAAACAGACCAAATCTCAAAATTAACGTTCAAAATTGTCAGACCATGTTTAGATCCGTTCAGTATGCCGGTATGATACTACGAGTTACGCCCCTTCTGCTTGATAATGCATTTTAGATTAATATATAGATTTATTAGAATTTAAAGTATATCGCTCGAATAAATAAAAAGTAATTAAAGATTAAATCCTCTGTTGATTCTTTATTTCTGTTGTTGTTTTGTTGAGGAACTAATAAATTATTCGTCTATATATGTTGCTTATTTTTTAATAATTGTTAGTTTATTTATTTAAATACTTATTAAATGCAAGGACGTATGTTAATTGTATACTTACAAAAATGTTTGCCATACATTTAACCTAAAAATGTTGTGAACCCTGTGTGAAAATGTTTTTCGTATTTGAAAATTAGTAACGGAAAATCTTAAACGTAACCTAAAAAAATAAGAAGATGTGGTATAATTGCCAATGAGACAATCCACAGAAATAAAGCGGAGGCAAATTAACACATGCGTATTTTTGTTTTATGTCAGTTGGTTTAATTCGTTTTCTGTTGACATGTCCTAGCTTACTATTACCGTTGGAGCTGGGTTTTTTTTTATTTTCGTGCGAGTTACTCTATTAAACTCGGAAAAGCTTTTATAACCATAGCTTTGTACTGTACAATATAATTTTATATTATTAAACAATAATTTATTTTACATAGTGGTGCGTCTAAACACCACCAAGGTCGCCATAGTACATGAAGCTGATCATGATACTGCATTCAGTCTGTGTCGAGACAGTGTTAAACTATAAATAAAGTACCACCGTATTAAAATGATTGAGTTCAATGGCACGGGCTAGTAATCAACCGGGTCAACAGGTAACAAAATCAATGATCCATAACGTAAGAAAGTCTATTTTACAATTACACTCATGATTCTTAATAAAAATGTGCCGTAGGGCTAAAAGTTAATAAAGAATTAATGAATTTATGTATACGTATTAGTATTTAAGTTGTTGATGTTTGACCGTCAGTTTTAATATATGCTATGTTTTATATTCAATAAAATAATGAATCTGAATCTATTATAGCTTAGTATGTGTAGTTTAAGGTTCTTACAATATTATATATTTCTAAACACTATACCAAAAGATAATGCAAAATATTTGAGCGCTGCATGGCAAACCATTATAAAAACATGTACAGTTCGGAAGTTTGTTTAATATTCAAAAGAAACTTTTCGCTTCTCTACTTATATAGTTTAGAGAGTATTCCTTTAAAGTGCGTCAGTTATATAAAGTGGTGTGTATTTGTATTCTATTTATTTGGCAAAATTGTATCACTATACATACATTTTGTATTTCACAACTATATATACTATAAGTTGTGAATTGTGATTGATTGTTGGTTGCTTAAAGTCCAGTGGCAAATATTTCATGCATGTTCAGGACGAACTGTGGGTTTATGACATGGAACCCACCAGTGTAGGTTTCATGTGGTATAATATTTAAAAGTAACTTAAATTTAATTAACATGAATTTTGAATAAATCGAAACATAACGGGAGCTAGCTATATATAGACGCATGGATCGCCCGGACCTATCAGTTCTTTTCTCTGTTTTGTCTTAAAAAATTAATGCTTTTTTTTATATTTCGATTTATTTTGTACTTTTATATGAATTCCGATAACTGTGGTTTATACGTGCTGCCAGACGAAAGATCTCTATGTATCCTCTAGATGTCTTTTTTTGTGTGGATTGGTTGCTTTGTCATTGACGTTTAACACAAAACTTTTATTAATTAAGTGTGATCTATGTAGAAATTCAAACGTACTTAAGAATGAAGGATGAAAATTCAGGCTCTAAATAAAAATGGTCATTAAATAGCCACACAATTAAAAGAATAAGAAAAATGTAAGTGTTGGAATAACATATACAATATATATGTGCATTGTCGGAAAATATAATTTTTATTTTACGAACTTTGGTAACTGGACAAAAAGAGAGGCGTACCAATCTTTTCTCCTTTTGTGTAGCGAGTACAAATGAACTGATCCTAGTTATTTCGTATAGCATTTCTTTTAAATAATAAAATCGCGCGTGCTCTATCTCAAAAAAGATGCTCACAGTGCAGTGTACTACTTTTGAGACAAATTATATCAAATTATCAAAATATCAATCTCTAACTTAATATGTAAACATAATACATGTAACAGCACCCCTTCTAGTCCTTAGTGGCACAGTATACGTCCTTAGTGCATTAAGGACTCCTTAGCAGTGTTTAGACGTACCGAAATTATAGAGCAGTCTAACAGCTCTAACTCAAAATGTGAACATTCTATGTTGCGGGTTGGGTTCTACAATTTAGTTTGAAAGCTTCAATCATACAAGTGTTTTATCCTTTTAATTTGGACTAAATCACTACTTTACCTTAAATTTCACACACAAACACATTTGCGGGACGTCTAAACACCACTCAGGACCTCCTGAGTGCATTCAGGACATACAAAGTGCACTCAGGACATGAAAAATATGTTTTGGTTAGTGGTGAAGGTATGCATTCGATAGATAATTTAATTCTTCATCTTATAATTTTTGTTTTGATAAAATCAATTTAATATTTAAAAAGTTATTAAGGTTTTCATCGGCACGCGCCGTTTTTATGAAATATGTCAGGCATGACCGATGATTATAGTGAATACCAATTATCATGTTGATTAGGTCGTTTGATCTTTAATAATTAGGAGTGATTAGTGATGGTACTTACCTCATACAAGTAAGCTTGGCAAACAAACAAAATCAAGATGTCTTTTAAAAAATAAAGAACAATGAAGATATATTGTTTTAGAAAAAAACCGTTAAATAAACATTTTTCTTTTTGTTTGTAATAATTGAAGCCAGTCGAGAAATATGAGAAATCTACATATATAGTTGGGAAATTGTCATTCAATTCAATTCATTTCATTTCATTAACTTAATAGATAAAAAAAATATCGTTATTATTTTCTTTGTATAGATTTTCGTATTTTATTAAAATTTCGTGCAATAAAAAGTTTAGTTTTATTCTTAGTTCAAAAATTAAGAAGAATAATTCTTTCGTATTTTCATATCTCTAGATATATTACAATAGACTTTAATTGCATTTTTCCATAGTAAAAAAAAAAATCGGTGAAACACCATTTATAATTTACTTTCAAGCTAACAGTTAATCTGATCACTTACTAAAAATAGCGTTGAATTAAAAAAAAAAAAAATTGGTATCATTGCGTTCTAATTCTTATTTATATAATTGTGTGTGTGTGTTTTGTTCTATTTTTCTTGTCTTTGAGATTCATTCAAAGAATTAACACTTTTTGACCAATGAGAGGCTGTGTATGTATAACATAACGATTCAATCAAAATTTCATTTAGTTAGATTTATTCCCCTATTGAAACTCGTTCTTGTCCAGTAATAAATCCCTTGAACGAGTTTGAAAAGGGAAATAAATTTGTCATACTTTTCATGAATTAAGATTTAGTTTTGTAAATGGAACACGTTCTTAACTGTAGAAGCCGTACTTGCCAAAATACGCCTTTCAAATAATCAAATCTCATATAGTTAGTGTTCTTTCTCATTTTTATCGTTCTTGTCCAGTAATTTCATTCTTGAGTAATACGAATGTTTTAAAAATCCGCATTTATTAAGATTTATCTTTCTCATTAAAGTTGTTCTTGTCTAGCTGTAATACAAGCCTTGAACGAATTCCAATGTGAAAATAAATTCTGAAAAATTAATTTGTCTCCGTTTTCTGAAAATTATCATATTTGAGTATTATTTCTAAATAATTTGTAAGTAAACGAAATCCGTTCAAACCACGACTAAGTCTTCGTGCACAGAGTTTGAAGTGCCAAAACCCCAAAAACTTGCTCGTAAGAAAAACCAAAGGAAAAGACCAAGGACAGCACGTACGCAGCCAAGATATTAGACTTAGCAAATCATATAAATAAATACTGATCTGTCTTATTAAGGTTAAGTTCTAAATATTGTCATTGAAAATATAGGACCAGTTCATAATTTCAATAAATTTGTTATCTATATCAAGGTTGTGAAGATCTTGAATAAATTTTGAACATTCATGAAAAAGGTTATATCGAATATCGTCATAAAGTGTGCATTCCATAAGGAAATGTTTTTCAGTCTCTACACTGCAACTTTCACAAAACTTAATAACATCGTGTTATTCATTTTAAACGTAACACAGTACTAACAAAACAATTCATAAACAACAATAAAGATAATCCAATCAATTTTGTTGATTGGATAATTCACATCTCAGTAGTTGTGTAATCAGTGACACGTGCCCTCATTATTTCATAAGAATTATCTATCTAAGTTCGATTTCAAATTGTACCAAAATTTAACTCTTAAATAAGCAGCGTGTAACGAATATATTCATCCATCCTGTGTACAAAGACGATGACTATAAAGGTTCCTGAGTGCACATTGTATGTCCTGAGTGCACTCAGGAGGTCCTGAGCGGTGTTTAGACGTACCCCACACATTTGTCACACACACACACAAAATATTCACACAGCCGTTTGCTCAATATGGAAGCGAAGTAACAGTATAGATAGATATAAGAAGATGTGGTATGAGTGCCAATGAGACAACTCTCCGTCAAAGTCACAATTTGTAAAAGTAAACCATTATAGGTAAAAATGAGTTAAAGACTTTATTTAGTTGTACAATAATTGGCTGATTGCAGGGCTAATTCCTATATTTGTTCCAAGTTTTTAAAATCACAGGTTTTGGATGTCATCGATTTCCCCGTTCCCGGTGTAAAACAGTCCCTGACTACCAACGTGGACTTATGTTACGAACTAAAACCACTATCACACAGTTTTTACAAGCGGAGCCCGCGTTATTACTAATAATGTCATACAGGCAGTTTTGTATTATCCTTCTTTTGTTTAGCCGGACTCGTTTACTGAAAGAAAGAGCCTAAATATTAATATTACCAAAAAATACTTTATGTACAATTATTTGTGGTGTTATTAAAAACAGAAAACTTTTCGTTTGTTACAAAACAATCTTGATACATTGGTAAGATAATACTGATTGATTGATTGTTGGTGTTTAACGCTACTTTCAGCACTATTGTGCCATATCGTGACGGTCAAAAAAGGGAGTTCCCCCCTCCCCCCTTTATTTGTAACCTTACCTTTTTTTTGATCATTTGTTTTCGTCCAGAAATGTATGAAATATTTGCTACTGGACATTACGCAAACATCAATCATGAATCACCTAACACATATCTAAGAGAAGCCTTCTATGCATGCATTAACGTGTTTAAAGATTGAATAATCAATTAATTACAAAATATATTGTGTTGCCAAAAAAAATAAAAAAACTTTATAACATTTATACATTTAAACCATTCGTTGATTTATCAAAATGTTTGGAAATATATATAAGTAGCAGTCAACATAAAAGAAGAACTTAAAAGAAAAGAAATATATATATATATATATATAAGCGTGCATTGTGGATGCAACATTGCAGATAATACTTTTTAAAAATTCATATTATAAAACGTAGTGCTTTTTTTGTATTTTTATAGAAAATACTAAAAGACAAAAGAAAACACTCTTAGATAAACAAAACGTCTTAAATGGCCATTTCATTTTATATTATTTCAGAATTTGAACATCTGTGTCCCTGGATCTGAACAAGAATTTGTTCAATCTAAATTGTATCATGTCATGGCATTGTGAATTATTACTTATTAAATATGATATCATGCTACATAATGTCATTTCCGTACTTGATATAAAAAATCAAATAACTATTTAATTAGTTGGCACGCGCCGATGTTGTCGACACGGTAAGTATGTTTATCAACGAATACGCGTTATCTCTGTGGTCAAGCGTAACCGGGAGTTTAAAACATGCGTTTTTAATTGGAAAGATAAAACCCAACCCGACGGTCCCTAGATAATTGCATATAACTAAATTGGAACTACATGTATTTAAAACAATGACAAATTCAATATAAAGAAATCTCTTCGGACGAATTTTCGAGAATCGAAATTTAAAGTGTAAAATAATTAATCGTTTTATTTCTATTACATGGAGTCTTTTTTTAAATAATAAACATTTAAGTGGTTGTCATTCTCTTTCGCTCTCTCTCTATGATGTTTTTGCAGACAAAAACAATTCGCTGAATTAATCTTAATAGTCAGACATTAAACTCTCTCTCAGAACTTTTTGCATTAAAATTTAATTGGATGAAATTCAATAAGTATGTTATTATTCTCATCACTTCTAAGGATAACCTTAATAATGTTTGATTTTTGACAGAATTTTATATATTGTAGAATTCGTTCTTTTTGTAGACACTTATACTGTATGAAGATGATTCGTTCCAACTTTTATGAAGAAATCACCGACGATTTTCTTATTTAAACTACATAAATATACCAAAAAAAATGCCTTTTTTTTTCTTCTAAAATCAATTTCTTTTCATAAAAATGAATTATTAACAAAGAATTGTAACACAAATGTAGAGGCTTATTTTGTAACGAAGATATTTCAAATCTCTTTACCGAAATCTGCATATGTTTATCTTTTGAAACAAAAAAGTTAAGGATGTCTGTTCAAAGGACAGAAATGTCCAAGAAACCGAAATTTTAAGTAAATGTTGAAAATTTGGAACCCATTTATCTTTTAAATCTAGTACACGAAGATATGCTTTTTATTTCATATTCAAATTGATTGGGTAAGAAATCGCTTGAATGCAAACTTTCGTAAAAAAAATCACCGTGGGATCAAAACTGTATCGTATGCCCATAATTGCCCTAAAGCTTAATGTCATCGGCAGATTATGAGGGTCTGGAGAGGGGTTCATTATTTCTGTATTCTATTATTTACATGAAAATATACTTTTTATTTCATATTCATATTGATTTGGTTAGAAATAGCTTGAATGCAAACTTTCGTAAAAAAAAATTATCGTGAGATCAAAACTGTATCGTATGCCCATAATTGCCCTAAAGCTTAATGTCAGACTATGAGGGTCTGGAGAGGGATTCATTATTTCTGTTTTCTATTATTTTTATGCCATTTTTCTCTATTCTGTATTCTTTTGCCCATTATTCTTTATTCCTTATATTTTAGTACCTCTTCATTCTCCATTTTTTATTTGTTTGGTCATTTTCTCTATTCTTTATATTTTTGTCAACTATTCTCTATTCTGTAAACCCCCATCCACACCCTCGTGTATAAGGGAAGACGATAAACATTTTAATATACATACCACCCGTTGTCACTTCTCACCTGACACAGGATTTATATATTTATTACGTAATACTCACGAACGTTATATTATCGATATAGAAAATTCAGTAGAATATAATCTGTATCAATGCACTGGCATGTTAAAGGTATTTTGATCTGACAAGAATACATTTGTTTATTTTATTTTTAGTTTATTTAGTTATATTTGTTCATGTTTTAGGTTAGAACAATGCACAAAACCATCGTATTTTCAAAAAATCTCTAAAACGTGCTGATTTTGGAACCTATATCAAAAGATTGGTATTACCTAGCTTTTGGGGTTTTAAAAAATATTCATTTAGTAATCAATGTTTGGCTTTTTTATATTTATATCAAAATTGAAATTCAAGGCCATATTTGCCAAAGAGAACAAGGTTAACAATTATCCAAAGTGCGACATGCGAAAAGATGGTTCGTTTTCCCTAAAAAAATTAAAATATTGAAGTAACGAATCTTTAAAGGTTACGTCACGTTAATATATTTTGAATGAAAAGGTGCAACTGGATGCACCCCTAAACAAAAAATGAAAAACTAAAATGGCGGGTATGCGTCAATCAGACAGCAATCCAACACAAACACAAGTAAGTTATCTGACATCTAGAATTAAGAGGTTTAAGCATAACCTGTGCTGGTATCAACTTTCAGAGTTCTGAGTAAAATTCTATATACGCATGTAGGACTTTGAACCGTGAAATAAACGCATTCCCTTAACACATACGGGTCCACAGACTCTTCTTATTATAATATAACGGTAAACGAGGATCTCAATGAGAGGAACAAGTTAAAGAAAAATGTTAACGCAGAATTATTTCCACATCCAGAAAATCAAAGAGGACGATCTCTCATTTAGTACGCAACTGTAACTAATAGATACATAGACAATAACACTAGTGAATGCAAATGTATGTACTGAATTTGAAACAAATATACTGCACATCTGTAGATTTTAATCTAGCTTTCACGCGTCATATCTGAGACTGCTATATGTGTTATAGTAGTCTCAGGTCATACAGACCATCGCACACCATTGGACGGCCCACTGCACTTCGGCGCAGACCATCTATTTTCAGCGTGACAATCAGACTTCAGGGTCCCCATTGCACCTCCGACTGATACATATATATATACACTTCTTTTTACTTGATTTCAATAATTGCAAACACTTTTCATACCGATTTCCTGATAATGGTTTTTATTGTACTAAAGTATTAATTGTTATTACCGCGGATATTGCCCGAGGAAAATATGAGTTTATCTAAAGGTATAAAAATCTTCATAGCTGATATATTTTGATGCTTATGTTACAAACAAAAATATATAACAAACATTTCGTAAATTGTCAGTATATAAATTCAGAAAAAAATATTAAGAAATGAAGGTTTTAGCTCCCTCAGACTAATTTGGCCTTTGATGAATTTAGCTCTTATGTAAAAATAAGGAGATGTGGTATAATTGCCAATGAGACAACTATTCAAGTAAGTTCAATCAAGAGGATGTATAAGCAGTTGCATGTATATAAAGGCAATCGTGCTTAAAGTGTTGTTTTGTGAGGGGATCAAGACGTAGGGATGTGAATGAGTGGTTTATATGTGCAATAATTTCGGCCTCCTAATTATAGTGTAAATCTGCAGTTGTTTCATGTATAGTTGATATACAAATTATCACAAACCTAAATGGATAAGATGAAGGAATTAATAGTTGGTTGTTTAACGTCCATTGGCAACTGTTAGATGGATTATTAGGGGAGAACATTAATCGTGATATAATTATGAACATTGGCAATCATACCACATCTTCTTTTTTATAAGAACATACATGCATGTGTAGATTTTCGTCTTAACTGTAAACGAGTGTCCCCGGGCGTCAAAACCGAATTTAGACTTGTGTAAATTTCTGAATCATACATTTCATTATTTAACCAATGTAAAGTGTTCCGAATTCACTCCAGATTTCTGAATTTATTCTCATTATGAAATCAAGAAGAAAGAATCATCAAATGCTCAGGCAAAACAAATAATACCGTTTTGAGCTATAAAGCCACAGCGATCCTTAGGTTAGGATACACACAAGACCTCACGTACTACATTTTATTTTATATGCCACAAAACGTATCTAGCTTAGTTTAAATTAAAATAAAGAACAGAGAATAAAAAAGTTGCTAGTTAAATAACTGGAAAAATTTATTGAACAGTAAAAGCTACAATGTAATCCATCACTTGGTGTCTGTCGTCTGTTTGAATTGTAAACATACTGAATTCGTTTTTTTCCAGAAATATATCTCTTAAATGAGTTCAAGTATATATATATATAAATAAATCCATAGGGTATCTTGTGGTAGCTGAAATTATTCAGTGCAATCATTTAGAGTCCGTCGTCGACTGTCATACATTTCAAATTGTTTGCTGTTGGTCGTCTGTTGTTAATGGCAGTCGGCACTCTGTCTCCAAATTTTAGCCCCCACTTAGGTCAATGACCAATATTTTTTGGAAAGGGGGGGGGAGGGTATTTTTTCGAGACAAACATTTTCTTTACTTAAAAAAAAACTAAACAATTTTCTATGTTTTATCATAAAATTAGCAGATGTATACTCAAGTTAGATTGCAACTATAGATGTTGAATAAAAAAAATCATTTAATCTGTATGGTTCGGGTGACCCTACTTCTGTTTTAACACATGACGCCATCAATCTACACGACCGTTTGGAAAATATGCGGACGATATAATCCATGGCTAATTCTCTTGTGGGTTAAAGAAAAGGAAATTTATGCCTTGAAGTAGTAAAATGTTGTTACCTTTCAAATTATTATTTTTATTTTTATATTCAGATCTTTAATTGTTTTGGTTTTATGTATTCACAATTTTATAGAAACTCGTGACAATTTAGAACTTGATATATTGTGTAAACACCTGTTTCTTGTTGAAGACTATACATGTATATGTTACCCTCTCGATGTTCTTATGTTGTTTTTGTCGTTCGATTGCTGTCATAATGACGTGTAATCCACATCTCAAACAGTTTGAGTTCCGTTTGATTACTTTTTAACTCAACTTTTCAATCAGTTTATGACAAACTGAAACGGTTATCGAGTTAATTAATTGCTTTCTTTCCCTCAAGCCATGAATATACTCAGTGGAAGATATATATGTATATAGGTATAAGCGTTGTCTATTTTTATATGACAAGACGACAGTAGCAACAATATCCTTTTAATGTAGAATTCTTTATAAAAAAACTATGCCGACAATGTTCAAGCATCATCGCATACAGGTTTGTTTTATAAGACAGCTGATTGGATAAAAGTGATACATTCCCACGCCTACATCAATCTGATGTCCAATCAAATGCCTCCAGAAACCTGTCAATAAAACAATTACTGCAAAAATTGATAAGTTAGAGATTTGATTGTGTATTCGATATTTGAAAAAAGTAAGAAAGCTTCTATTCGTTCAACATTAAATTGCGAAGAACGTGTCGTGTAACAACCCTCCCCCTTTCATGTTTACACCTTCTTATTTTAACACTTTCTTTTTCAGCGGAGAAAATATAAAATATAACCGTACTGCAAGTTTCTGAATTTTGCAAGAATTCTATGTTGCAACGTGTGATTCACGGAATTGTCATATTTTCAAGGTTTAACAGACCTCTGAAAGAAGTTAGATCATACAATTTTCATCAACCATGTGCAAAAAAAAAAAACCCACCGAATTATATTTGCAAATTGGAAAAGATTAAGAATTGTTTTATATCCGTACTAAAAATCTTCCGTAATTATTTGAAATAAAACAAAAAAAAAATATGTTTCTCTCTGCCTGAATACAATCGAAAACAAATTTTCATTTTATTCTTTATCTATAATTTGCAAAAGAGGAAAAATTATCAAATTATTAAAAGAAAGACTAACGATAATATTACCATTCAGGTAAATGAGTTTTCCATAAAGTAACTAATCCTTAATTCACAACCGTCAATGTACATGATGTACTTGAAAAACTCTGGATTCATTTTTGATATTTACCTGATCGATAGATAAAAAAAACAACATATCTATCAGGAATTTCGATGGCAAAAAAGAAATAATAAATGTGTTTTTTTTGTAGACGAGTAGCAAATTGAAGTAGGAAATTTTGTTGAAAGAAAATTAAAATATATTCACATCTTTCTGAGTAAAGTGTCAAAAATGCAACAGTATAATTGTATTAATAGTAACTGATGACTATTTTATAGATTAAAGGATTATAAGTCGAACACGACACTCGCACAATGTACATAATTTTAAAAGTGGTTTATTTTTTTTCTATAGATTGCATTCCGAAGTGCACATGCTTGGCTAAGATAGTTGAATGTTCAGCGAACAATATTACATGATATGCAAATGATATCAATCGAAAGCAACAGAGGAAGATTTAAGTTTTGAAATCAGAGCATTCCTTAAATTAAACATTTGAAACAGATTTTTTTAAGCACCAGCATGCATATTTTGATTATATAAATATAAAATTGAGAATGACTGATGTACTTATTATTCTATCTAACAATTAGCATTGGTAGTCTCGGCAGTTTTCTCTCCCTGAGTGCGGGAGGTCCTTTTTAACGGACAGCGGAAAGAAAGTCACAGGACAGAAAGTTACAAATTTGATAGGACAAAAAGTCACATATAATTTGTTGACAATTGATTGATTATATAAGAGACAAATCTTGAAATAATTACTTTTTATTACATATTTTCTTTTTACAGTTTGGGAAATTGTTCATTAGCCTTGATAATTGAAGATTTATTAAATTTTAATCATTAGAAGGATATGTTTTTTGAAGCACTATGAAGCCGTTTAAGCACCAAGCCACTTTGACATTTTGTTTATGAAATGAGAAGTAACACGGGTGCTATATAAAACAAATCTGCTACGAAACAGAAATATAAACCGTAAACTAGATGTATAATTATGTACATTTTCTTTTTAATAATTGTTTCATAACTTATTCTATGTTATATTTTTCTATAATATAGTTTATTCTTTTTTTTTAGTTCTTGTTAAAAAAGACTTGATGCTTAAAAAGGTCAGAGAAGTATCAAAATCGGGTTTTATAGGTACCTATACTAAATATAAACTGTTACCTAGATTTTTGAAATATGCTGCATTCTTGTTGCATTTATTTTGAAATAATGTTGTATAATTTGTAAATGTAATAATTTTATCCGGTGTATCCTTATATATGATAAAACATGGCAACATATTTCACATAACTTCCATGGATAAAACATTCACAGCGTTGCACGGGTATTTATAATTATTAAGATAGTGTTTGACAGTCCGTTTCGGTTGAATGCTCAGATAATCCGTATATTAAAATGTAAATAACTTTCACCAAACATCTGTCATCTGTCAAAAATTAGAAAAATATAAAGTAAATAAGATACTCAGAATATATTTTCCTTGACTAATTTTATATGGGTAAGAACAATTATTTTAAATCACAGACGAAAATGTGTTTAAGAACATTTTTGATATTTATTACTACTCATTATATCTTTACAGACGGAACGAATACATACTAAATTACTTAATGCAAGAAAGTACGACTGCAAAGTTTTTATGACTTGCACACTTTTCCGGTAACACCAATTATTCTTTTCTTATATAACCAATTAAATGTTTACGTGAAATAACATCGGAAAAAAATGAATTGCAACTTTGCAAACGTTATTTAATTAATAGACACACAACATAACATTAAAAGGCCACAAAAGAATACCCTCCATTCTTTTCCGATTTTATTCACGAAAGGGAAACAACCCCTAATAAACACAGAGAAAGTGTCGCCCGTTTTGCATCCGAATATTTAAAATCTTAACACGACTGAACACGATCTTACAAAGTCTAAACAGCATTTTTACCTTTAGTCTGATTTGATCTGAACATGGTCTGATCAAGTCTTAATCGGATGCAAGAACAATCTGTCTTGTTTATCTTAACATGACTGAACGGACTTAACACGGTATATCGTGACAGCGTCTGAAAGTCTGAAAAAGTCTTGACGTTTTTCTCTAGCAGTAAATCCAGTCGATTAAGACTTGATCAGACCAAAATGACCGTTTCAGACTCAAATATTGCTATTAGTGGTTATAAGTGTAAAAGTGTATTAATACTATGACAAATAGTAATGTTTTAAATGTGTTTTTTAAACGGTTTACTTCGTCATACCTTGCCAACATTTGAAACGTATATAGCGTCTATTGACAATCCTTCTAGGTCATAATACATTTGATTGTCGCAAATGAGTTCCAGTCGACAGTTCAATGTTCATGTATGGTACATGGGTTATTTTAGGTTATAGATAAGTAATTTTATTTGGTGTATCTCTTAATGGATTCCAGTCGTTAAAAGAAGAGCTATTATCTATGGCATGGTATTGGTTGCAAAAATTTGATATTTTTCATTTAAATGCAATTGTTCTTATTTAATTGGTATAATTTTTCATTCAAATGGTATAATTTTCGTTCAAATGCAATATTTTTTATTCAATTGGTATAAAATGTCATTTGAATGCAATATTTTTTATTCAATTGGTATAGTAGTTTTTTATTTATATGCAATAATTGCATTATGGGAAATTCTTTGACGTCATAAGGTCAAATTTGCAACAACGTTTGTGATTGGATGGAAATTGTTTGGATTTCTCCCCTTTCTTTCTAAACATGGGTGACCAAGAATTAAAAAACGCGTCAGAATATCGCCCCTCAAACTAAATCAAACGTTTGTGCGAGTCCTGCACTGGCTGTTAAAATCTTGTGGTCATAACTAGAATTTCTATTGCAAAATTTCGATGGTCAAAACGTGCGGTCCACTTTTCAAAAACCGTTTCATTGTATCATGGGATTTATATGCAAGTATATCGGTTTTTTTAAATAGATTAGACACCGTTGGTTTTCCCGTTTGAATGGTTTTACACTACTAGTTTTTTGGGGGCCCTTTATAGCTTGCTGTTCGGTTTGAGCCAAGGCTCCGTGTTGAAGACCGTACGTTAGCCTTTAATGGTTTACATTTACAAATTATGACTTGGATGGAGAGTTGTCTCATCGGCACTCATACCACATCTTCTTATATCTATATACAACGTAAACCAGACGTTTCTCAGACTGTTTGCTTTTTTTTTTAATAAATCCTTTGCCGCGCGTTGTGTACTGATTGATAATTCAGTCTGGGAGAACAAGATTTATTTCAGTACCAGTTGTAATTAGGTTTGAGCAAACTTCCAGTAATTGCAAATTCTCTTATGTCGGTGTTTTGTGTCTATTGTCTTAATGTTAGTTTTTTTGTGTGTCTCGTATCGATCTTTTGAGTTAATTTACTGATTTGTGCAGGTTGTTATTTTATTGTACTGTTACACCACTGTCCCAGCTTCGGGATGGGTTGCTCACAAACATATTGTTGTACTGTTACACCGCTGTCCCAGATTAGGGGGAGGATTGGGGTCCCGCTAACATGTTTAACCCCGCCACATTATGTATGTATTTGCTTGTCCCAAGTCAGGAGCCTGTAATTCAGTGGTTGCCTTTTGTTGCTTTGTTGCTTTGTTATACATATTTGTGTTTCGTTCATTTTTTTGTACATTAATTCGGCCGTTAGTTTTCCCGATTGAATTGTTTAACATTTTTGATTTCGGGGCCTTTTATAGCTGACTATGCGGTGTAGGCTTTGCTAATTGTCGAAGGCCGTACGGTGACTTATAGCTGTTGATTTCTGTGTCATTTGATCTCTTGTGGAGAGTTGGCTCATTTGCAATCATACCACATCTTCGTTTTTATATCCATCCTGCCATATTCTTTATTTGCCTGTCCCAGGGATGGAGCCTGTAGTTTAGTGGTTGTCGTTGGTTCCTGTCTCGACTCATATTTGATATTTTGTAAATTGTTTTGTTATGTATAATTAGGCTGTTAGTTTTTTCGTTTGAATTGTTCACACTTTTCATGTCGGGCCTTTTATAGACGACTTTACAGTATCAGGTTTTTGTCATTGTTGAAGGCCTTACGATTGTCTACAAAAAGCGTTTGTCTACATGACGGCTTTGTAGTATTTCATGTAACCCGACTTAAAATAATATTTTCTTATCTTATCTTATCTATAATTGCTTACATCCACTTCATATTTGAACTCCGGTGGATAGTTGCCTTATTAGCAATCATATTCCATCTCTTCATTTTTATATTATATACGTGACTTCTAAACTCGTGTTGTCCTGAACAAGCATGAAATAATTTTCATTAGGCGTTAAAATTAGCAACAAACAATCAATCAATTTAAACTTGTGTTAAATAAGAGGAAAACCATTTGAAATTTATTTATTTGTTGGAGTGGGGGACAGAAGGATTTCATATATGAATATGGTTGCCTGGTAAGAGCTGAAAAATAGGCATGATTAGCGACAGATTGAAATGAATAATAATGCCCTCTCCTCCCTTCCCCATCCTTCATCTATAAATTTAAACTGACCACCAAGGAATAGCCCAATAGTGTTGAAAGTAGCGTTAAACACCAGTCAATCAAAATCCCTTCCCTAGAATATCAAATAATCGTCCCTTAACTGTTATTGTCCGTGTAGTTCTTATATTTATCCAGCTTATCGTCCTACAGGGATGTCCTACTAAGGCTGTCATACCATAAAAACGTTTATAAAACAGCTCACATTCTAATATATCTGCATTCATAAATATATTAATTTCATTTAGACAAAACGACGCCATGTTTGTTATATGCCTCTGCCGTCAACCTATCAAAAAAGAAGAGGTGGAAGAGAGCCAGAAGATCTTCCAAATGCAAAAAAAAAAACAGAAATGGACTTCTTCTGGCTCACTTCCGAAGAACAAAAAAAAAAAAAAACGAGCCCCATTGATATGTTTTAAAAACGCCTTGCCCCTAACCTTTTTTCCAAAAAAATGGCATTATTAAATATATAATCATCAAAATTAAAATGCTATTGTATTTTTATAAGACCTACTTTCTTACATGACCTAGAACTAATGACATCTATCTATAAGTCCTAGCATACATTAATTATTATAATATGAATATTTTTCTTGTTTTAATAACCACATAGGATGCTATGCATGAGTCACCATTTATCAGGACATGAATTGGGTTTACATAGAGAGGATAAGGGACGACATCAGAAAATCAATGAAGGATAAAAAACTTAATTCAAATAGTTTTTTTTTTGGGGGGGGGAGGGTGTCAAAATTGCTGCAAGTTTTGTTTAATTAACATCGATTTTATATATATCCTTATTGGTCAATAAATTTTTCCCAAAATAAGCTGAGAGAGGGGGTTGGGGGGGGGGGTAGGGGGTCAGTGAAAAAAAACTATATGAATTAAGTTTTTTTTATCCTACATTGAACTTTTGATGTCGTCCCTAATGTGCAAAAAAATAGATAAGGGGCGGGACCAAACCTATAGATAACATAATAAAGAATTGATGAAATATACAGAATACGTTGATTGACTTTTGGTTGCCTTATGTCCAGTGGCAAATATGTCACGCATGTTTAGGTCAAATATAATAGAGATCAAAGGATAAAGAATAGAGTGAAATGGTAAAAACTAAAAGATATAGAATTATAGAAACGATCTTTGATCTGAAACCCCTACCCTCACACACATTGCTGCAAGTTTTGTTTATCCAAAATCGATTTTACATATATTCATATTGGTCAATCAATTTTTCCCAAATTAAATTAAGAGGGGGGTGGGGTCAGTGAATTAAGTTTTTTATCCTACATTAAACTTTTGATGTCGTCCCTAATTATATTATATAATGTGTCACAAAATAAACTTGTATACCCCCCTTCCCAATGCAGTATTGAAAAGTATATCATTTAAAAGTCCTGAAGATAAAATATGTTTTTGAAATATGCCCTGCATACTTATATATGCAAAGACATATAGTAATTATTGAACTACTGTGGGCTTGAAAAAAAATCTATTTAATGGATTCGGAGACGAGAACAGTAAAAAAAAGCTCATCAACGAATCCTAAATGTAAAATGATTTGCAGCATAAGACATGAGAGCACATATTATAGATAGTATTAAATATGAAGTTCACGCCTCATATAGTGAAGTTCTATGTCATATGACTATTGTTGTAACATGGGTAAGTAACTGGTTCCAATTTATCCTGAATTGTCTTTATTAAAGAATTAGTTCCGGAGTATAACAGCTTATGTCTCTACTTGTGGGTTTCTGGTTCTGCTGTCGTAATTAGATGATTTTTTTCTACATGTAGTAAAAAAGAGGGGGCTTAGTCCAAATAATTGTAACGTCCTGGATGCTTTTTATTCTTTTTTCATGTGTGCCTTCCTGCAACGTCTCTGAGGATCAAGAAAAGTAAAAAAATGATTTAGCACTAAAGAACGTCATGATTACATGTATCTGGACTTAGAAGGGGGAGGGGGGCTAGCTATGTATTTTTTTTTCAGAAAAGGTTTTCATTGGAGGTGTTTTTCCCATGCACGCAGGCATCTGTTTCTATCCATGAACAAGTTGTGTGTCAAATTAATTATTACTACTTGTCACTCGCATTTTTTGCTCGTCCTGGCCATTATTGGCATTAGCAGCCAGTGCACGAACTCGCACGAACGCCGAATTTAGTTAGAGGGGCGAAATTCTGACGCGTTTTTTAATTCTTGGTCACATAAGTTTAGAAAGAAAGGGGAGAAATCCAAACAATTACCGACCAATCACAAACGTTGTTGCAAATTTGACCTTATGACGTCAAAGAATTTCCCATAATGCAATTATTGCATATAAATAAAAAACTACTATACTAATTGAATAAAATATATTGCATTCAAATGACATTTTATACCAATTGAATAAAAAATATTGCATTTGAACGAAAATTATACCATTTGAATGAAAAATTATACCATTTGAATGAAAAATTATACCATCTGAATAAAAAAATATTGCATTTAAATGAAAAAATATACCATTCAAATAAAAAAATATTGCATTTAAATGAAGAAATATACCAATTAAATAAGAAATATTGCATTTAAATGAAAAATATCAAATTTTTGCAACCAATACCATGCCATAATTATCTTCATCTTCTACTTCTATGTGGATAATTTGCAGTATTTTGTTAAATCCGTTGAAATTATCCCGTGGGTATTTCAACAATTTCTTTTTCAAGTGATTTTAGGGAAACGATCAACTGCAATTCAAAATGAAACTATACGATAAGTGTACTAACCTTTTATTCATTTTTAGCTGGTTAAATTTAACTTGATGATGATCTTCTAGTTCGCGCCTAGTTTTCAAACGAAATTTAATGTTGGTTCCTTCTGTAAAACTATGCATCGTGACAACGGAATAGAAATACCAGGAACCAGACTTTCAAATTGTCTCTAAACCGCACGACGTTGCATTTAGGTCGCCGACGTTGCGATTTATTTTCAATCAAATATCCAAGTCTGTACAACACCGGGTGCCTGTAGGGGTAGTTCTAAACACTTTTTCAAGAGAAATTCATTTATTTTACACAAACAAGAACATGATCTGTTTCCAACATGTGTGGTCATTACTCTTTTGTGGGATTATAAATAATGAAAATTGCTTTCTTTCAAAAGTTTCCTTAAATATAATAATAAAAACACAAACTTGAAGATCTGGACGATTTTAAAGATTAAATTCAATACCTTAATTCGAGTTGTTAAAATACATTTTTACAATTCTAAATTAGGTAAATGTTAAATACCAGACTTCAAACTTTAGTTCAAATTTCATTTGCATGGTCTGTCAGTTTTCTATTGAAAAATATCAGGTATCCTTTTTAAATTTTGATTTAAAGTACAACCAGTCATTCTAAATTTGTGGCAATGTAAGGTACATAATACAATCATTGCGGTTTGTCCACATGAATAATAAAATATCATTTTTTAAGTTCAAATGCGGAATCCGTTGCGTTAAAAGGGAAGTTATTTCAAATAACATTTCACTACAATGATGAACATGTTATAATATTGCACAATGGACACTCTGTACTTTCAATTCAATAACTTATAATGGACAACAATAAACATTAATTTCAACATCTTTCTCTTATTTAATTTTGGATTAAGAAGTTTCAGGTAAGCATAGTATGTTTAGTTAACATTGTCATTCTATGTTTTATCAATCTTAAAAACATAATTTTAATATCTTTGAAATGTATTAACAAACAAAAAGTCAATTCCACGATGTCACTAAACTTGAAAATTCAATCTTGATAAATTGATTTGATTGTAAATGTCCTCAGGTCAGTCTAAAATTATGCCGAAACCAAGGAAAAACAATAATATACTCTTTGCATGGTATTTACATAATTACAAATATTATTTAAAAATTACACGATCAAATAACAAAGCAGAGATAACCGTTGTCGCGTTTAAGATGTGAGTCGTTGATTCTTTGAGAATGATAAGGGAAAAATAACTGATGATTAGAAATAAAAAAATTACCACTAAAAGACAGTAGTGATAATGTTTATTTTCATAATTATATTTTTGATTTTGGGTAAATTAATGTTAAGTCTTTTAATAACAAACAAATCGTATGGTGCTAATGAAATTGATATTGATTATTTGACGAACAAAAACCAATTAATTTTCTGTCTACGTTATTGATACATATTACGTTGTGGTTTACACTTTGTATCATTTTGTTTAAATCGTTCGATAAGCGAGAATGTGCACCCGCCCACTTTATAGGATACATACTAGAATTAAATAAACATTTCTTCAAAGGTTTTCTTTTGTTCCAAAATTTTGAATACGGATTTTCTGTTTAAAGAAAAGTCAATAATAATAAATATCAATTAAAGTAAGTCATCGCTGGATTTAGAGAGTGCACGTTTTTTGCATAATCTATTTTACTCGTTTTATCAGATAAAATCAACGTGAAAAAAACATGATACCCAAGTAAATGCCAATGAAACAGAATCAGAACCAGATACCATTTCAATCATAAACAATCTATGAAATAAAGACGACAGTAGTTTTCTGATGTTCAAATCTCGTAAATTGGTTTAAAAGAGACAAATTTACTACGTTTTGTTAAGTTTTGGTATCCAGTATGAAGAAACAAGATTATCATCTTACTTTTTTAACAAAAAAAAAAAAAAGAAGGAAAATCACATTTTAGTGCTGATGATAACATCATTTATTGAATTTCGGGATCGTCTTTGTTTTGGTTTTATTAATATTTAAGAATAGTGAGCACTAGATGCATTATGTCTCAAGTATTGTACATCAAACAGTTTCAAAATGTTATTTAATGTTTCCTGATATTAATCTACAATTCATACTCAATACTCAATCCGGTGTATGCAATCATTCCCTTTACCACCTTGTGTGTATTAACACAAATGTAAGCGCGTTTCACTGTTTCCATTGGTCACATGCAAAATTAAGGTTCGGAATATTTCAAACATAAGTCAAAGGCGTTATTATTCGTGTGGTCTTTGTATTTAATGCCGAATCAAAATGAAACTATTTTACAAAATAGTATTATCGAGGTCTACCTATTTACCTTCAATTTTAATGACTCGGTAGTTGTACAGAATACTTTCTAATCCTCTCATCATTAACTCATGTGGACATGTTTGTTAAGAAATAAGGACATCTGTCTTCTTGATTATAATAATTTGAAGAAATGTTTACTCGGATATAAAAATATAACAAACATCTTGACACAGACCAACCGTGCATCAAGAATATGCAATAGTATATAGCCAAATGGTGGGTTATGGTCAATATCTTAACCTTAGATTTATTAAATATTTATTTTTCTAGATGGCATAGATTATAAATGAAGAAAAAAATCATGGACATGTTCATCTTCCTGACTTTCCTTCAGGTATGTATGATTTGAATCTGACACCTCTGTTTTTTTTTATGTATCTCCGTCTTGTTTCAGAATAAGGAAATTTACCATACAATTTTCACATCAAAATTAAGTTTAGTACATATGTTCAGTTTAACGTAGTAGAAAAAAGGATATGGGGTAATACATCGATGACACAAAATCAGTAAATGCAGAGCAAAAAACACGAAAAGCAATGGCACAGCGATTTAATTGCTGTTCTTCATCTCAAAGTCACAGTAAGGCCTTGCACACGGAACAAAATCAATCTCACTTCACTGCAAGATTAAGACGCCCCCTAGCACATGTTTGAATGGAATTCTTTGTAAACTGACAATCACGCCACAACTGTAAATTAAAGAACAAAGCTATGGAGTTATATCAACAAAATAAATCTGGCAAAGCAATCAAACATGTACTGTCATACTGAAGCGTGCAAAAAACATTATAAGCATTTAGACAACAACGGGGCAAATCGAAATATATTTTAGATAACATATGTGTAGGGCGAATAATTCTGATAGACTATGTAAGATGTATGTTATTCCACCAACTGGCCTTAAATGGTCGTACACATTTTGAATCATATTCCAAATAACGATTCTACCCCGAGTTCATGGTTCCCTAATGACAGAAATGTAAAGTTTGAAACCAGTACATCTCAGTATAAAATTAACTTTTCAGTATTTAACCATCAAATCTTTCAACTTTAGTTCATGTGTCCGTTATATCGTTGCATGGTTCATTCAAGGCGAATATATGACTGTGCGAGCGTGGCATTTTGTCCTATGGATATATACCCGTGTTTACAAACAGTCTCAAATCATCAAGGATTGTTGCTTGGTTTACGTTCAGATGTTTTCATACACCACCAGTGCGTCGCAGATTTTCCGCATGGAATTGCAGTGTCCGTATCAAACTAAAATGTATCCATAACAAGTAATTGAACTATAAGCTGTTTTTGGGCACAATAAAGTCCCAAGCTTTACACTAGGCCTGATTTTATACATATCAAAAGATTTTACTTATTGACAGATTTAACTACTACTATTTCACCATGGTCACCCCCAAATCATCTTGCCTTATCTGTAATTGGCACACATTTTCTGTATTTGAAGTTTGTCTTACAGTATAGCCGAAAGCCTGGAAAGGAATCAGAGCTTGCATGAAAGAGATATATTCCTTTATTTCAAATAATTTCCAACAACAAAGTTTTAAAACACACTATCCGTACAACTTCGTATTTGATTTGGCCTACCAACATTATTGGTGAGTCTTATTTAGCCTAAACGCGCGTCTGGCATACACAATACTAAGGCTGGTGTTTTTCATGAGTTTTTTGCTTGCTCACAAACCATCGCCTATGTGCGTCAGTGTTGACAAAATACAATTTTGATTGAATACTTGCTTAAATTATTGATGTATATGCATTTATCTTTTTTTAGATGTTGTCCTTGAATGAAGCCTACAATTTCACCTGTCCATCACAGGCACACTGGAAAATTCGGGCAAAATCCATGTGTAAGCCTCCAAAAAATTATACTTGCTTATTTGACGTAACATTTAGAGTAAATGTATACAGAGAAATATGTAACAGACCTAGAATATTACATCGTGGTAAGTCTTTGAAGATATCTCAAAGTTTGTCCTGTTAATACAATAGCATGTATGTTTTTTTTATTTTTTAGCTTTATCAGAGCAAACAATGAAAGTATTTTTTTATTTATGTTAAAAAATAACTGTAATATAATAAAAATGTTTGATAAACAATTGAAAAGAAAGTTTCTTCAATAAATACAAGTTGTTTTTATTCATTGTTGTATTTCAATGTAAATAAAGAAACTTTGTTGTGAACGTATTTAAGTACATGTATCTGGATTAAGAAGTGACAAATGCAGCGAAATATAACTTAAACTATAAAAACCATTAATTAAGGAACTTGAGACGCATGTATATTGAATATTTCTTTAATTAACATTTGCAGGTCATAAATACGTCTATCAGCCGAACTTAAACAGAGCAACATGCAGTGTAACTCGATATCAACCTGAAATTTTTGAAACAAATGGGTACAGTGACTGCATCTATCAAAAATCACTTTGTAACACCTTAGGTCAAGAGACGTATGAATACGGCAATACTACGGTCGACAGAACATGTATTTGTAATACCGATAGAGGATATACTTTTGTCATGAACTCAAAAAACCAATGTTACTGCAATCCTTCAACTGAAGATTGCTCTTGCTATCTCGGAATAAATCCATACAACAAAACGGTTGGACTGAAAGGTAAAGTATAAGTATCTATTTTGTCAGATTTAAATTCTATCAAAACTTTATTTAGCTTGTTTATTAAAAATCCAAATCAGTTTAAGGGCTAAAGTTAGGGTTATATTTAGATATTAGGTTTCTTTATATCTAATGGGTCTATTCCTTTGCTGGTACCGATGGACGTTTAGTCCCCCGGGATATTTCCAACCAAAAAGTCATCATTTTGTGATGCTATCGGTAATAATCATTGATACACTAATTGTATGTAAAAAGTAAAATAACAAAAATACCGAACTCTAAGGAAAATTCAAGTCCCTTAACAATTGGCAAAATCAAAAGCTCAGACACATCAAACGAATGGAATACAACTGTCATATTACTGACTTAGTACAGGCATTTCCTTATGAAGAAAATGGTGGATTAAACCTGGTTTTAAAGCTAACTAAACCTCTCACTTGAATGACAGTTGCATAAAATTCCATTATATTGACAACAATGTATGAACAAAACAAACAGACATATTATGTAAAAATGTCTATTCAACGAGAAAAAGATTTAAATGACAGGGTTTTGATTATTACTATGAAATTAACTGAAAATCTTTACAGGCTTAGGACGCTTTACAGCTTGATATAATGTATAGACTCCTGTCTATTGTTGAAGACTTTATGTTCCCCTATAACTGTCTTTCGGATATTTGTGTCGTCTGGTTTAACCATCATTAACATTTACACAATTATCTATTAAGAAACGTACATGTTGCACACAAATGTAAAATGAATAACATCTTAAGTTATAGAAAACCTCGTGTATGTTTATAACCAACACACTTTTATAGTGTAATGAAAACATTTGAACAATTTTGCATACATGCTGGTTATCGAGATTGTGCAAACTAATTTGCTACCGACCATTAAAACTGACGTAGAAGATAATCATTTGTAGGGGATTTTTTTTATAAGAAAACCAAACGTGTCAATTATATTTTCAGATATCAAATGTTATGATGACATGCAAATGACAAGAAGTCCTTACTTAAGAGATATGTAAGTTTTGGTTTAAGTCTATATTCCTTTGTTATGTCAATTTTTTTTCTGTAAATTAATTCAAATATACCTACACATAGTATGTCTCTTTAAATTCTTCTATATAACAACATACATCTAAGTTGTGTGGATTCGCGACTGAATATGTTTTCCAAAGTTTAGATGTTATATAACAATACCAAAATGGATTAAGGTGTGTTACCTATGCTCACGACGAACATATTCTGAAGTTTGAAAAAATACTTTTGTATAATGCATTTAAGAAACGACAGATTCTGCTAGCAGTTACTTTGCTTTAGATAGTTGAACACTTCATTATTATTGAAATTACAATTTGTTTTTATGATAACTTTTCTCATTAAATGTGTACAAAACTATGTACCAATAGGCACATGTGTGTGTTTTTTCAGGTTCAATAATTCACGGACGATAAAGATCATTCAGTTTGACAACTTCAAATACAACCTTAACTATGTTCCTATAAGTAAGTTTCAACCTGATACAGGAAGGATCAATATATAATAATAAAGTAATTTAAAGACAATGTATTTATAATCGTTTTGTGTTGAATTTTGTAAGAAAATAAACATGAAAATTACACAAATAATTTTTAGAGCAACTACTGCAAAATTAATGATAACAAATGATTGATTTGTAATGCCCTTTTAGAATTCTGGATGATGTCTCAAATGGTCATATCACATACGAATAACTCGTTCATAAATGTCAAAAATGCTTAAATGTTAAAGACCAATTTTGCCTGCATTATATATTTTTGGTGAACTTTCTAAATTATGACTAATGATACAAACAACCATCGATAACGGCTGTTATTCCCAACTTCTAAAAAATTGACAAACAAATCTAAAAAGGAATAAAAAATATAACACTTCTAATTCTTATTTCTCAGGATTAAAACATGTTTTATTTGATTTAATATGGAGACAGGATCCGAAAATCAATGACTGCCACATTCTTTTCTCTGAAATCA
Source organism: Mytilus californianus (assembly GCF_021869535.1). Taxonomy (NCBI): domain Eukaryota; kingdom Metazoa; phylum Mollusca; class Bivalvia; order Mytilida; family Mytilidae; genus Mytilus; species Mytilus californianus. Next base: position 937,053 of record NW_026262711.1, read on the forward strand.
GTTTATCAACCACTACAGGCAGTTAAAACAGTTGATGTTCAATAACTCCTTTAAAGAGCTGTTGGAACAATTGTACAGAACATAAGTTTTAATGTCCACCGTTATTTAACAAAAATACACAGATTCGTGCTGTCCTTACTTGTACAAAAGTTTACTTTTAGCAGACATGTTGACTCATTAATTGATGATTGATTGCTTTCCAAGTTAACTTAATAAATTTTGAGCAGATAATCAAGTTAACTTGATGTCTCATTTTTGGTACAGTCTCAGACTTATTGCCATGTCTGTTGTTTATAAGTCCTGTGGACAAAACTGCTCCAGACCTCACCAGATTGTCGTTTCATGCTCTTCCAATATCAAAGCTGGCCTTTGATTATATAAACGGAACTGTTTGTTCTATTACCAGTACATCAAAATACAGTTTAAAATTTCATTGTTCATTCATGATTATTCTTGTATAAATAAAATAATCATTATCAATTTTAAGAGAAAAAAAAAAAAACCATTAAAACATTCTTGTAATACATTTTTTCCTGTCAGAGTACGAATACTGATCAATTCAGAATTTCCAATTAAAAGAAGAAATGTTGGCACTCTTAATCAAAAACTGCAAAAATATAAAGTTATGTATATCAATATTGTTGTCATTTATATTATTCCTGAGATACCAAATTACATTATTTATGATACAAGCATATATTTTCAACATAAAGAATAATATGATCAGTGTTGATTGATGTTTGCAAACTTTTTTTTATATACACCATCCTAAAAAGTAAAATAACAAAACTAATAAACTACAAGATATTCATAAGATATCACGTCTACTTTTTTAATGGAGGTTTAGTGTTTTGAGAAAAAGAGAAAATTTTGGCACTTAAATAAAGCCGATAAAACTGTGTTGTCATTGTGTTGATATTATATATCCAAAGTTACTTAACATGTTTATTTGTGAAACTGACATTTAATGATCATTACAAAGAACAAATATGGTCAGTGCTGATTGGTGCAAACTATCCTATAATATCAAAACCACCTATTGTTGTGTTTTTTTTAATAAAAACAGGAATTGTTGGCACTTTAAATTAAAACTGAAAGACTCTTAAATTTATGTGTACCAATATTGCTGACTATATATTATACATAAAGTACGAAATATTGATTGACAGGACATCATCAATATATCAAGAAGTGAAATTAAAAAAACTTTGCATTTCGCTCTTGTTTGTTTTGAGAAGGTTCTTAATGAATTCAGCTTGATATGAGTACAATAAAAAAACAAATAAGCCAGTATAGGTGAGTGCAAAATTAGAATTTATTGGAATACTGACTGCCTGCTAAAATATCAGTCAATCTAACTCAACAAATATGTCATCAATCAAATTGTCCAGCATAACGATTGTATCATCTTTGGTGTATTTTTTACGGGAATCAGTGTGGTTTTTCGCTAAGTAAGATTTTTCATGACCCAAAAGACGGAAGACCTGAAAATAATCAGAAATATTTAATGGCTAATAAACCAAGGTTGTTTAATGTTGTTTTTTTTAACAATTTTTGTCATCATTATTCTAGCTATGCTAGAGACCTCGATGGCCGATTAATCTAAGAAAAAAATCTACCGTATCACTTGCTTACATTCAACAATGCGAATTTTTAACGTTTTTTGTTGCCCGTCAAAATGTTATTGAATGATAGTTATGTGTTATTAGAATCAAACGTAGAACACACATACATAATATAACATTCAGTTGAAAAATAGTTGATAATCTGAAGTGTCAGTTAAAGTAACCATCTGTGCTAATGAAACTACATCAATTTAAAATAGAGAGGAAAAATGTTGTAAAATATAGCACTCTTTCACATCCCAAACTTTGTTTCGCATTATTGTAGATGAATATCGCAAGAAAGCAGCCACATCTATATGGATATTGTTATTATCATACTGTAAGTATTTCAAAATATATGAAGAGATTAATTTAAAAATTCCGAAATTTATTTTTTTTTATTTCACCATTCATGTTTTTGAACGGGTTTGGACGGAGTAAAATTCTATATAGTTTCCTTTTTATCACACACATTTGCTTTTTCACAATTTGTAGATTAAAAGATTAGACCCGCCATCTTCTTTAATATACAATTTTGTTTCATGATGATTACAAATAAATATTAAGTCGACATTATTTGCTTTTATCATACTTTCATATTAACCCTTAGTGCAATTTGATGGAAAACAAATTGCGAATATCAATTATTAAAACTATGGTATAATGCATAACAGGGGTTAACCGTGGACTCAAGAACTGTAAATTTTTTTCCCCTGTGATGAAGAAATTTAGGCCAATTTATTTGCATGCTGTTTAAAAAAAAATAACATATGTGTAAAGTTGAAAAGTCGACTATTTGCTTTCAATGTTTATTTACTGTTAAATGCAATATTTTCAATGTTTAAAATCATAAGTTGTACAGGCTTTTATTTGATTCATGTGGTTGCCTTACTTTACTAGCATTTTAAAAGTCGGGTTTATAAAGTTCAAAAAGGCACAGTTTCTAAATGATGGTTGGTTTTTGTCGCATATTGACATTAACACTCAACTTCATTACTGCCAACAATCAATAACTGTATAAAATTATATTTCGTTGGGTTTTTATTTATTGTTTTAAACAGTCCATATCTTTACCGGTTAAAACAATATTCAAAGATATATTTACAGTGTTGAATTGGTAACCTTTTCGAATAAGTTTATTTAAAAGATCAATATGTTAACCCGGATCGTCCAAAAAACGAAGATTAACAACAGGGAACGAAAAATTCGTCCGTTTTGTCGTTAATTTTAGTATAGAGTTCCCTGCGTTTTGCAATAAATTGTGATTCAAAACAGTACAGAAACAAGTACTGTTGTACGTTTGTTTTTTCTACATTGGCTAGAGGTATAGGGGAGGGTTGAGATCTCAAAAAACATGTTTAACCCCGCCGCATTTTTGCGCCTGTCCCAAGTCAGGTGCCTCTGTCCTTTGTTAGTCTTGTATCCTTTTTAATTTTAGTTTCTTGTGTATAATTTGGAGTTTAGTATGACGTCCATTATCACTGAACAAGTATACATATTTGTTTAGGGGCCAGCTGAAGGACGCCTCCGGGTGCGGGAGTTTCTCGCTGCATTGAAGACCCATTGGTGGCCTTCGGCTGTTGTCTGCTCTATGGTCGGGTTGTTGTCTCTTTGACACATTCCCCATTTCCATTCTCAATTTTATTTTTTACAGAGTTTGTCTTTAGTGCCGTGTGGAGACAGTAGAGTGCCTCCCCGTGCTTCAGGTTTATGCTCTTATAATATACTAGATTATGGAGTGTGTGTCCGAGCGAGAACTTCGCTATGTTCTTTACTTTAGGAATATTTATCAAGAAGTAGTATTTCACATTCAGCCCCATTCTTCTATTTAGTCAGACGTCAGTCGCTACCCTGATATACTCCATCTTTTGTTTATTTTTCGGGTAAATTATGACGGATAGCGTTTGACGTCTTTAGCCGAACAGTTTTATCATATTCACATAATTCAATTTATTGTGTGATGGTTCATATTCTGGACGCCAGTCTTTTCTACTTTCTAATAAAATCCACATAACAAAAAACAAATAGGAAGCTTAGAAATGGAAAAATATTAAATACTTAACTCGTTCAAAGGGTATCTACACGTCTCAATCTTCAAAATCGCTTATCTAAAAATACTACCATCGCTAACATTTTTAACAATAAAAATCGTGGTTACCCTTCTATCGATAAGTGTCATGCCAAAAAATGACTTACATGTCCCCGTCTTTCCACCAACAATACGGTTAGGTCTACGTTTAATGGTCGCACATTTTCTTTAAAATTTGAAACTGATATAACTTGAAAAACAAACAGTAAAATTATTTACTCACATGAAACAAACCGGGATGCGGTATTCAGTACGTAGGTGAAACTGGACGATATTTATATAAACGCACGCAAGAACACCTGTATCGTTTTAAAAGACCCAATAAATTCAAAAGTATCATTTATCAACATCTTAAAAAGCACAATCATCCTATTAAATATTTAACAGTTCAACCTTTAGAAGTGGTAGATAAGCAGCCTGGTGAATCTCATTCAAAGTTTGTACGATCACGGAAAATAATTGAATTAAATTGGATTAAAAAATTACAGAGAGTCTACCCTCTCGGTCTTAATGATAATATCATGGGAATTGGTAATATATCAAGTACCGATTCTGTTAACATTTTGGATATAGTTTCTAAAACTGTTCGTAAAAACCGTTCTCATTTGCGTAGAAAAAATCGCAATCAAAGAAAATTTCGGACCAACCATACAAATATTTCGGACCTAATTTCTATTTCAAAAAACAACGGCAGACATTATCTATTAACCAAGCCATGTTCTTTACCTATAAATAAATTAAATAAAATTTTAGAGGATTGCAACACAATTTCATATTGCAGTCCTAAGTATGAATTCGTTCAAATTATAATGGCATATTGTTATTCTAAACTGTTTCCTAAAATTGATCGCCCTGAAGATCATAAAAACATTTTATTAAGATAAAGTATGTCAATAAAGGTTTTGATTTTGTAAATATTGCCGGTATTTTTAACGACCATTTTGTTAAAGAACAAAATCCTGGATATTTTGATAAAACTGAACTCCCTCTTATTTGTTATAGTTACAAGAAATCTACCCGAAAATTTGTGTTTAATTATAGCCAAGTCTGTAAAAATGTAAATATCAGTGAAAATACACCTCCGTCATGTAATTGTAGTAATTCCGAATACACTTATGGCCCCATTCCCATGTTATAACAGGTGACCTTAACATCGTTCGCGACCGAGAGTTAAAATCATTCCTCAGTAAAGGACCTAAATATCGTTCCCCGTCAATTATTAATTGGAATGAGTGTCGTAATATCATCCACGACTCACTTCGTGCCTACTGTTTGAAATGGATAAAACGGGAAAAAGCTGACAAAAAATCTTTGGACTCTTTTTTTTAATTCAGTAATGAAGATAGTTGATATACGTATACAACATTTTACTCTTAACAACAACCATAAAAATCCTATTTCTCGTATCAAACATAAACTAAAAGAACTAGCCAAGGAATTCGTTTTTGTCCCGGCTGATAAAGCTGCTAATAATATCATTATAGTTTGACGAAAATTTTACATTGAGGTTCTGCAAAAGGAAATCACGAATTCACCAACATTCCAACTGACTTCATTTTCAGAAAACGATATCTGTAACAAACATAAACTATTAGCTACTTATTTACAAGCAGAACCAAATACAATGAAAGTCCCAACTATGTACTGCCTTCCGAAGCTACACAAATCACCTTACAAATATAGATTTATTTCGTCTTCAAGTCATTGTTCCACTACTAAATTGTCTATTCTTCTTACTAGTATACTTGGTACAATCAAAAACCTGATAATAAATTGTTCAAATAAAGCCTTTGAAAATAGTGGAATTAACTACTTTTGGAGTGTCAAAAACTCGTTGGAAGTACTTGATAAATTGCATGCATATATTGGTGATTTTGAATCTGTTCAAAGTTTTGATTTTTCTACCCTATATACCACTTTGCCTCATATTCTTATTAAGAAAAAATTCACACACCTTATTAGATGGGCATTTAAAAAGTCGGAATGCGAATACATCTGTTCAAACTCTTTTAGGTCATTTTTTAGTAGCAACAAACAAAAGAACTATGTCAATTGGACATGCTTTGATACTATATCTGCCCTTGAATTTTTACTTGATAACATTTTTGTTCGCTTTGGAGATTCCGTATATCGTCAAGTTATCGGATTACCAATGGGGACTTACTGTGCACCACTTATGGAGGACCTGTTTTTGTATTGTTATGAGTTACAATTTATGACTAAAATCAGCAAAGACCCATCGAAACAACATCTGATACAAAAATTTAACAATACTTTTAGATATTTGGATGATATATCGGCTCTCAATAATGTCGATTTCAGTATGTATACTAAAGAAATTTATCCTGTAGAACTTACTTTAAATAAAGCTAATACTAACAATGACCACTGTCCTTTCCTCGATCTTGATATCTATATCATTAACGGGAAGCTTAATACAAAAATTTATGATAAAAGAGATGATTTTTCATTTCCTATCGTTAATTATCCATTTTTAGATGGTGATGTTCCCTTGTCACCATCTTATGGTGTTTATATATCTCAACTTGTACGATTCGCTCGTGTATGTAACAACGTTTTAGATTTTAGCGAGAGAAATTTATGTATTACTGAAAAATTATTACACCAGGGTTTTCGATATCATAAACTAGTCAAAACATTTACTAAATTTTATCATCAGTATAAGGACATCATTCGTAAATATAACTCAACATGCAGACATCTTATACGTTCGGGTATTTCACATCCAATCTTTTGTGGTAAAATTCTTTACAAAGCACAAACATGTCAGTATTCACCTCAAAAGCTAACAAAACCTTTAAACAGACTTATTAAGAAGGGATATAGTTACGATACTGTTGTCAGGTCATTAAATATTGCATATTTTGGCTTTAATATTAATTCACTTAACGGGTCTTTGCATCGGAATTAAATATATTTATTCTAAAACCAGTTGCTGGCATGACACGGGTTATGTTCTTCTCATATATTTTATGATGATATAATACTAAACCCCTAACAGGAGGGATTGTGCCTGATATTCATATGATGAAGACACATAATCTTTCAATCAGTTAAGTTGAGGTCTGGAGCTGGCATGTCAGTAACTGCTAGTAGTCTGTTGTTATTTATGTATTATTGTCATTTTGTTTATTTTCTTTTGTTTCCTATTCTGACATCTGACTCGGACTTCTCTTAAACTGAGTTTTACTGTGCGTACTGTTGTTGAGGTAGTATTGGCTAGAGGTATAGGGGGAGGGTTGAGATCTCAAAAAACATGTTTAACCCCGCCGCATTTTTGCGCCTGTCCCAACTCAGGAGCCTCAGGCCTTTGTTAGTCTTGTATCATTTTTAATTTTAGTTTCTTGTGTATAACTTGGAGTTTAGTATGACGTCCATTATCACTGAACTTGTATACATATTTGTTTAGGGGCCAGCTGAAGGACGCCTCCGGGTGCGGGAGTTTCTCGCTGCATTGAAGACCCATTGGTGGCCTTCGGCTGTTGTCTGTTCTATGGTCGGGTTGTTGTCTCTTTGACACATTCCCCATTTCCATTCTCAATTTTTTCAAAGGGGTGCCATTGGTGCCCATAAGAATACCTTCAAATTGTCGATAATCTTTATTAAGACATAGGCTTAATATGAATTATAGCAAAAAAAAATTCAATAAGATTTTTTGGTCGACCATTTAATCAATTAGGAACACTTATGTTTGATAAGATTGTATGAACGTGTAGTGTCTTTTTTGCAATATTTTCTCGTTTCTACTATCTGTTGGTTTTACACTTTACAGCAGAAAATAGTGCATATTTGAAAGGATTCTTTCAACATATGGTATCTTCCGCCTCTTCTTTATCACTAATTTAGGTTAAATTATGCCATATTCTATAATATTACCCCTCAACAAAATAAAACAAAAGTTCGGTACCGCTGTTGGTAAACTGTTAGTCCCAGAGAGTATCATCAGCTCATACGTTAATGTATTGGTACTGAAGCGATTTATAAAATATATTTCAGATATCAAGAGTTCTTTATTACATCTGTGTTTGTAAAACTGTAAAATATAGAAAGCTATATGATTGAACTGAATTATCAAATGAACAATTGAGTATCAAAGCACGGATTTGAATGCAGAAGAAAGGCGAGAATGCACAATCTGAATACCAAATATTTTAACAATATAAGCACTAAAATAAGTAATTAACGCTCCACATTACTCCTCAGCGCAAAGTGTGTCAACTTGTCCATACTAATAAGTTTGTTTTTTTTTTTGGTTTGACCTTGGCGTTATTTACATTTGCAGTTCAATGATTGCAATTAAAAATAAACGATATTACAGAAATTCTAATGCAGTTTTATGTAACATTTTTTTTCATTGGCTAAAAGTTACCATCAAATCCACAGTTGACATGTTGTAACTAAGGAGAGACCCGCCATTTTGACCAGATTGAATTAACAAATGTTCGATTACTACAATATTATCGAAAATAAAACAACACCTACCTCGAAATCGCCGTTTTATGTGCTCTTATCGTTGAATCGCAGAGGTGACGTAATAACCTTCAGTTTGTTAGTTTTCATTTGTATAACGTCATGTTTAGCCATAACGTCTTTGCGCCAAAATAATTCATGAAGTTTTGCAGAATTTTATTTTATTTCAAATTTATACATATTTTCAAGCTCTAACGTATTTTATCTTTTTGTAATGCACTAGAATCGGAATAACAGTACTGTAGCTGAAGAGTTGCCGCTGTCAATTTTGATTTGACGGTCGCAACTACGCGTCGCCAGTAAAACTGCATTTGCGACCATCAAATCGCCAATTGACGAAGGCAACTCTTCAACTACAGTACAGTTATTCCTTAATTATAAAAAAATATTGAACAATACAAAAGACTTGACCAACCAACAACAATCATTTATAAATTCGAAGTACAAACAGCACATAGTCCAGTTAGTGTGACTAAGGGCGAAATTTTAATTTTTGCAATTTCTTGCGTCCGATATATTTTTCTGGATTTACTTTCACAAGGCACGGTCAAATAAATAAAAAAAGAATTACGTATGGAATTTCAAAAGACCTTAAGGAATAGCATGAATAGCCATATCCAAAAAAATGTGATTAAATTAAACCCGTTTTACGTGCACACAAATCGATATAGTTGCCTGTTCACAACATATGTATGTTAAATTATATTTTATATATTCCTTTCAGAATGGCTATTTACAACTTTTAATATTTACTGTTGTAGTACTGAAATACAATTATATTTATACATTTGTATTCTGATCACATTTTATCTTTTTTTTAGTCGTGTTGATTATTGTACTGAGCATTATGCGACGATGGATCCAACATCATAGAAGTAAGCTCTTAAGATATATAGAACTAAAGAGTGACTGGAAAATAGAAATGTGGTGTTCTTCCGACCGACAGTACAACCCTTGCCAAATGTTGTCGTCTGTTTGGTTGTGCATGATGTATGAATACGCGACAATGTCCGATTAGATTTGGGATGTTCAATCTACTGCCTCGTGTCAAGTGCGTGCGACGCTGGGTGCACGTTAGAAACCATCGCACCAACTCTTTTAGGTTGTTGCAAGGCGAAATTTCTGTCCGTATCCAATTGTCTCATTTCCAGTGACAGTTAAAAATTTACCAGACCGTCATCCCGGGTGTCCTTAAAAGAGGGACGATAGATACCAGAGAGACAGTCAAACTCATAGATCGAAAACAAACTGACAACGCCATGGCCAAAAATAAAAAGACAAACAGACAAATAATAGTACAGATGACACAACATAGAAAACTAAAAACTATGCAACACGAACCCCACCAAAAACTGGGGGTGATCTCAGGTGCTCCGGAAGGGTAAGCAGATCCTGCTCCACATGTGGCACCCGTCGTGTTGCTTATGTTATTACAAATCCGGTATAGTCAAATTCGGAAAGTCATATTCGTGAAAAGGGAAGGGTATTGTAGTTACGACATAAGGAACATATCCGATATCATCTGTGAAACGGTTATTCCATAACGGTCAACCAACTCGTGATGGCGTCCGTAAAATTTACGAAAGGATGATTTCAACTTCACCATTTGGAACTCTTGGCTTAATAGCTTCCTTGTGAGCAGCAATCCTCTATCAAGGAAATCATGATAGGAAACACAAGCCCGGGAATATCGTATCAATTGGGAGATATATACTCCGTATGCAGGCGCTGCTGGAATGTTGCTACATAGAAATGGAAAATTCACAATTGGGAAGCTGAAATCATCTCTTTTGTCGTAAAGTTTTGTTTTCAACCGACCCTCATTGTCAATTTCTAGATGTAAGTCAAGATATGAGGCAGACTTAACTGTATCTGTAGTATCATAAACTCTTGCAACAGCTCTTTAAAGACGACCCCAGTTACAGGACTTATCTATTGTTCTCGTCTTGAATATGCATGAACTAGCTGCCTTTGGACGTAAAGCAAACAACAATTCTCCAATCTTAAAACGTTCATTTTATTTCGCTATTTCTGTATCTATATCTCTTTTTTTTGTATAAGAAGTATCATACACATTTAAGGAATTTAAGTGTCGTAAATAAGAAATAAATACCTATACAGTACGTAGATTGGAAGAAAATGCGTATGGAATTTTGCAAGTATCTGGCAGATATTCAAGTTGTATATGCAATATTTTTTAATGTTACACAGTGCCTTAATTATATGTATCTAACTACATATGACATTTTTACAGTTACAAAATCAGGACGAGAACAAATCTATCCACCTTAACTAGCACGGTCCAATTTTTAGTTGGCATGACGTAAAAACGTCGAATCAAATACAATTAAGAATGGAAATGGGGAATGAATGTGTCAACGAGACAACAACCCGAACAAAGTGCAGAAAAAACACAAGGCCACCAATGGGTCTTCAACACAACGGGAAAATTCCGCACCTAAACTACGAAACATATAAATGAACCAAAACTAAAAAAACATACATGACTAACAAATGCCACAGGCTCCTGAATTAGGACTGGCGCCAACAATGCGGCGGGGTTAAACATAGTTTTGTGAGATCTCAACCCCTTTACCTCTAGCCAATGGAGAATAAATAAACACACAGCAAAAGAATTCCACTTTATATATATTACTAATAAGGGACAATGGTGTTTACACCATTCCAGGCCCTTTTGTTGTTCACATAATTAATATTATCAATAACAAGTACCTGGCCGAATCCGATACCGAAACCTATAGTAAATGTCACATGTAGTTTCCGCTTGTACTTCTTCTTTATTCTTCCCTCCACTTTATGAAGAACCGCTACTATATTGTAGTGAGAAAACCAGGACGATTCAAACATAAAGATTTTGAAAGCAGAGAAAACTTTGCACCTTATAATCAGCCTGTCTATATATTTGATCAGAACTTACATCTGAACTGAAAACTGCATATTATAACTGATCAATACAAAATCTACCAAAATTGTTACATGCATGTTCAGGATAAGAAAAAAATATTAACACTAAATACAATAGGTGGGGCTTGTAATTGAGGCCGTCCGGGAAAAAATCTGGGAAATGAGGACTGCCACTGGAAAATGGCGGTATAGTGGATGGGACAGAATTTTGCCTTGCAACAGGCCACATACGTACCCCTCCAAGAGTTGTTTCAATGTTTTTTAACGTGCAGAGAGCGTGGCACTCTCTTGACTGACGATGCATTGGATTTAACGTCCTCATTCTGACCGGACGTGGGTGCGTACTTGATACATCCCACGCAGCCAATCGGACGCCGCACTTTAGCGAGGGTTTTACTGACGGTCGGAAGAAGATCAACGTGACCATATTTCTATTCCAGTCACCCTTGGAGGAAATTGTGTGCTTGTTCTAACGAAATTGTCATTCACCCAGACGTCTGTTTTTTCCGACTTACTGTATGTACTTTACCCCTTTATATATATCTCTATTTTCTTCAAATTTCCAGGTAGTTGGATGACATTTTTATCTATCTTTTTACAGCTCCTAGACAATTTGACATAGTTGAATGCACAGATTGTTCAATAACCATTGCATGGTTTATTGATGTACCAGACGAGTGCCTATCGTATGAGCTTGATCATCGACATCAAGGAACACATGACTGGTCTGTTGAAACATTCTCTTCTGAAGATGTTTTGAAAGGAGAGGACGGACGACGCATGTATGAACTTCAAAATCTGCGTCCTGAAACATATTATGAATGTAAACTGCGTTCTGTAAATAAGCATGTCAAAAGCCAGTATTCGAAGTCTATAACCAAGCAGACACGGAAACTAGGTAAGGAAAGATTCGGATTTTTTTTTTCAATTTACATGAACGTTTAACATGAGAAATTTATATTTACTGACACATCAGCTTTTTTTCAATTTTCCGATTCAGATATGCCAGTAGTTCTTCCGATATCGGGTTATTATTTCGAAAAATTGCTGTTTTATTTTTTTACGGTTTTTATGCTTTTTGAAGTTGCATACTTTGTTCCCTCAAATAATGCATCGAACAATATCGTTTTTTGTGTAAATCACACTACAATAGCTGCTTGATAACGGTATAAATTATTGAAAATTGACTGGAGTACAGAAATTCATGAGATAGAAGAATCGAATGAAAACAAACGGCATCTGAATTTGCATATTTTATGGACCTTATTTATTATTTTTTTATTTTTAATAACCTGTTCTGATATTTAAATCACTGGGCACAAACAAAATCAGGAAATTTCCAAAACGATTTATACATGATATGCCCACAAACCAAAAGCAGAAGCTTTTAACGTAACTTTTATTATGCAAGTATTTGATCATCGTTTAATTACTTTAATTATAAAGTAGAATGTTGCAAAGGAGCAATTAATGGTGTATCAACTTATGGCTTTCAAAATAAGCATGGTAGATGATGAAATTTTACATTATCATTTTGTGTTAAATAAATAATACTGATTAATAAAGTATAAACAAGCTTAACAATTGGAAAAAAAATGACTCTTTGATAGTTTGACTATGTTGTTGAGGTTATCTTTTTATGCTTTCAAACTTTTCATAATTTGGTATTGTATGGGACAACTTATTCGGCTTATCATTTATTATGCAGCGTAATGTTCTACACAACCAAGTTTTGTTTTTTGTCCTAATTTGTTTTGTGAGTACGCTGGCAAAAAAAGCTTGAAGTCATTTTAGGAGTGGATATATGATGAATTAGCTCAATATGTGAAGGCTTTTAGATAAGAAGACCGTATACATGTAATTTTCACGAAAGCCCGTAATTAAGGCCAAAATCAGCGGAACGGAACCAAACATAAACTCCATATGTAACTCATTATATTAGAATCGCATACTAAAATTCATCTCAATATATGAAGGCGTTTAGAAAATATGTCCATATAACTGTTTGTTGTGGAATGACGGACAAGGGTAAAACTATATGGCCCCAACCACTAAGTGGTGTGACCATACACATGATTTGTTTTATCTGGTCTCCAATTAAGATTTTAAACAATTAATTTTTTGTAAACATAGTTTTGTTAGACCCTTTTGCAAAACATCTGTTAAGCGAATACCTTGCTGAATTCTATGAAAATCATCGAAACATTTTAAAAACTAACGAACAAGTTAAAATCGGTAACATGGCCTACATCATAATTTGACTCGTTATAGAATTTATTACCCTTGAATTTTGATTTTTGCCTATGATTTTGTTTTTTTGTTGCTAACCGGACGTGGGTGCGTACTTGATACATCCCACACAGCCAATCGGACGCCGCACTTTAGCGAGGGTTTTACTGACGGTCGGAAGAAGATCAACGTGACCATATTTCTATTCCAGTCACCCTTGGAGGAGATTGTGTGCTTGTTCTAACGAAATTGTCATTCACCCAGACGTCTGTTTTTTTCCGACTTACTGTATGTACTTTACACCTTTATATATATCTCTATTTTTTGGGGTACTTGTTACTCAGTCTTTCATTTCCTATGTTGTCTTTTATATAATGTTTGTATTTTCTTCGTTTTTCGTTTTTTGCCATGACATTAGTAGTTTGTTTTCGACTGATGAGTTTGATTATCTCTGGTATCTTTTGCCTCTCTGTTATGCAGTGTATTCTTAAACACGAAGAAGCTTACAATTTTGTTTATTTGAAATATGTTGAGTTGGCCATTCTTCTATGATAATGATATTTTCAAAAAGAAGTCAATTTAAGTTTTACATAATAAACCTTTCTGTGAGAAACATACTTTTATGTGGCCATTTTGCATGTTAATTCAGAGAAAACCTTGCTAATTTAATAGATATAGGAAGATGTGGTATGAGTGCCAATGAAACAACTCTCCATCCAAGTAACAATTTATAAAAAATTTTAAACACGTTTGTTAGATTTTGACTGTTATGTACGTTTTGGTGAATAGTTATACAAAAATTACAAAACAAAATAACTTCGAAAGTGGGCTGACGCTTTTTAATGCAAAAGTAAACTATGGGCTAATTTGTCGTGGTGTGATTTTAAGTTTTAGAATTCATGAATAACATAGAAAATACATATAAAACTGCCTTAGATGCACCCTCCGACAATCATTGCCCCCTCAGTAATGCGAGCTTGATAAACATTAAGGACAAACCGCATAGCTAAATGCCGATATCGAATCAGAGATATGCATGAGGATGACATATTTCTTAATTCAAAATGACATCATTTTAAACTTTCTTTAACAGCAAATTTCAATTATAAAAGTATCCGTTTTTGTTTTCTGTCATGCCAGTACAAAAATACTAGTGACTGAACTGGTTTTATACTCTAGAATTTTCTCGGTTTAGAACAGACGAAAAATGTTATAAGTTAAACGTAATTTATATTTGATATTCATCTCTTTTTTCTTCAGTTTCTAGATGTATGCAAAATATTGAATCTTTAATTAAATAAGCCTACCACGTTGAATTAGCAGGTGCATTATATTAGCCTTCTTCGCTGTGACGCAATGCATATAACACATGGCTGTCTATTGTATCCGTAAACAAAAGAAAACCAAGATCATAATACTACAGATCATAAAATTGGGTTTTGAAGCGTCAATAAACTTTTAACACAGATAGTTTTAATTTCCCAATGTCGTTTAAAAAGTTCTAGTCGTATGTCTAAATAGTTTTCTATGTGTTTTGAAAATGTGTTGCACACTAATTCTATTTTTAGTGTAATTTTCTTACATTTTATGTTGGTTTAAAAAATGTATGTAATAAATACAACATATATATTCCCATTCAACCACACACAAAGGCCAGAGGGTGATCTTACACTGACACACCATGTGGGGATAACTATTTTGCATCCCAGCTGTTTTGGTTTATATAAAAAAAACATTTACGCTTCATAACACCTAGTTTAGAACTCCACACAATCATTATAATATACTTTATATATTACTGTATAGACTATAATAGGATATACTTTTTCTTAGCCCCGGACAATGTTTTAATATGTTAAATGAACAGACTTTATATCCAGTCGTCCTAGTGTAAGGGTATGAATTATGGGTCTATATGTTAAAGGTCTTGAGTTCTATTCCCAGCATATATAGTGGATTTTTTCTACATAGATTTTGAGTTAGTCTTTTCCGTATAAATATTTCTAAGTTTTATTGTGGATTTGACATTTCCGCCATGCAGATCAAAAAAACTCAAGCTAGTGTGATCTGGTAGGGGTGATCCAGCTAGAATCACCCCTGGTAGAACAAAGGAGCTGGAATGTACGACTGAAGTAGCCCTTAAGCAACAATAATAGATTTCTTCAAATTCTATACAATTAGAATGTTAACGAATAATAGGTTGTCCATTTTCAGAGCAATACGTTCGTGTGTGTGTATTATTGTGTTTATTTTGTTTAATGTTTGAGTTGCCGCTTTACACTCTCTCATTTGTGGTGAGAAAATCCGATTTTCATATTTATTCATATTTATTTCACACATCACATTACATATATGAATCTTTTTTAGTTTTACCAGAAGCCATAAATCGATTATCAGAGCGAGATAAAATTAGATACAATACGATAATGCAAAGTTCCAAAAGTGAAAAAAGGTATTTTGTAAGAATTATGATAGTTGGAAAACAATCGGATAGAAAAACGTGCCTTTCGAGAAGATTATTGAACGAAAGCATATCTGATGTTTCTAGTACAGAATGTGTAGATATTGTTGCTCGTAGATGCAAAATAAACATGGAAGATGGAAAATGGATAATTGGCAAAGGTATGTAAATACTCAGTTGTGATGTATAATGATTATGAATTTACAGAAAAAAGTCATTAATCGAATACGCCTATTTAAGGTTACTTACATATAACAAAATACACTGAAAACACAACAAAGTACATGTATATATCACGTGAAGATTGTTTTCTTCCGCAAAGCCTTTAATGTTAAATGCAAACTGTTTGTGGTAACTTAACATTTAACATTCACTGGTACCTATAAACATTGCGCCATATCGTATAGACCATTTGTGGTTATATCCGTCCTCTTTGAATGTACTTACTGAATTGTCAATTGCTATTAGAGATTACAAATGACAATGATTTCGTTTTTTTTGATAAAGGATTTCGTGTTTTTGATACATTTTTATACAATTACGCTCGCTCATTTGCTCACTTTACGGACTTCATTTACAGGGGTGTGTTCCTTACACCAAACACTGCTCAAACAGAAATAGACGCTAAATACGTTCGCCGGTCAACATAAAAAATTGTGTCTGTGTTTTCAACTCAATAGCGTCTTAGAGTCATATGATATTTCAAATTAAAAAAAAAGTTTAGTATGTTCTGTATACGCGAATGATTCAGTTTTACTATAAAACACGTGTACATGAACTTTCTTTTAAAATAAAATCTTTAATCGTATCAAAATTTTCTGCAATTATTGAATTGTTGCCTTCCCGTATTCTTATTCTCCGACAGCTTTTCTGTATGCAGAGACCATAACTACGAGATATCTTGTAAGTAATTCGGTATCCCCACAGCGGGAGGGAAATTTCGTGATTCAAGAAAAGGTGAACAAACGTGGAAGTTAGATAATGTTGATTGATTTTGCAAGAAAAAATTAAATACACGAAATTATTAGACAACTGTTATGACAAAGTTTAATTAACAAAAACACATGCATGGAAAATAGAAGAAAAATTACAAATCTCTCTATTGCATGTCTATCATCACACTGATTATTCACGTTCTCAATGATTCTGTGTTGATTGTTTTGGTTCACATTCGGTCAACTTCGGCAATGAATCACGAAAGTTAAGAAGCAGGCATAGTTTTCACTTCATGACATATTTATTGTCGATTATATGTCATAGATTCGATATAAATGTAAAACAAAATCGTGCATAGAGGACTAAGTTTAGTATATCTACATGCATTGGTTCAATAATTTTTTAACATCATAATTTTAAGAAACTCGTTTCATATGACTTTACATCTCTAGATAATATTTTACCGGCTCATCTCCAATATTTTCTACATTGTAGAAAAATGTAGACGTGTTTCACTAAGTAATACCCACACACTAGAACCTTTACATAGCATTTTTGGATTTCAGAACACGAGATAGATAACATTATACATCTTTAAAATACAGGTTTGATTAAAAAATTCATGAATAATAGTAATAATCATAATTGTGAAATTTATATCATTTTTAGCTCACCTGGCCCAGAGGGCCAAGTGAGCTTTCCTCATCACGTGGCGTCCATCGTCCGTCGTCGTTAACTTTTACAAAATCTTCTCCTCTGAAACTACTAGGCCAAATTAAACCAAAATTAGCTTAAATCGTCCTTAGGGTATCTAGTTTAAAAAATGTATCCGATGACCCCGCTCATCAACCAAGATGGCCGCCATGGCTAAAAATAGAACATGAAGGTAAAATGCAGTTTTTGGCTTATTTCTCTGAAATTAAAGCATTTAGAGTAAATCTGACATGGGAGTATATATGTTCATTAGGTCAAGATCTATCTGCCATGAAATTTTCAGACGCATCAGACAACCCGTTGTTGGGTTGTGCCCCTGAATTAGTAATTTTAAGGAAATTTTGCAGTCTTTGGTTATTATCTTGAATATTATAATAGATAGATATAAACTGTAAACAGCAAAATTGTTCAGCAAAGTAAGATCTTCAAATAAGTCAACATGACCAAAATTGTCAATTGACCCAATAAAGAGTTATTGCCCTTTAAAGTCAATTTTTCGTAAATTTTTGTAATCTTTTACAAAAATCTTCTCTGAAACTACTGGACCAAATTAAACCAAACTTTGCCTAAATCATTCTTAGGGTATCTAGTTTTAAAAATGTATCCTTTGACCGCGCCCACCTACCAAGATGGCCGCCATGGCAGTTTTTGGCTTATATCTCTGAAACTAAAGCAATTAGAGCAAATCTAACATGGGGGTAAAAATGTTCATCAGGTCACCATGACCAGAATTTTCAATTGACCCCTTAAGGAGTAATTGCCCGTTAAAGTCATTTTATCATTATTTTTCGTTTTTTTTTTTTTAATCTTTTACAAAACTCTTCTCTTATTCTACTTGGCCAAATAGAATTAAACTTAGCCATACTTATTTTTAGAGTATCTTGATTGAAAAATGTATCCGATGACCCTGCCCTAAAACCAACATGGCCCCATTGGTAAAAAAACATTGGGGTTTACTATAGAAGTCTATGGGGAAAATGTAAACAAAAAACACGTTCAAATGGTCACAACTTAAAAACTAATTTAAATAATGATAAGGGGTCTTCAGTAACTATTGTAAGACTACAATAGGATGACTGATTTTTTTTCCAGGGGGTGCTAATAATATCTCCTTGATATGTTCTATTTTCAGAATTATTCAGTGTTACTTTTTCTATAAACCATTATTATATTTTTTCTTTCAGCATACTTATATTGGGTGAATGCCCCACCCCATACACCCGACGGGTTAGTCGGGGTCAGGGGAACCCCTGCCCAAAATTTTTTGAAGGGTGTTCCATAAAAACATTTAAAGGCATTTTCAGCATAAACAGGCCCTGGGTGAAATAAAATTTTGGAGCGGAGGAAAGGAAATGTTTTATTTTTTGTTATTTATCTTGAATATCATTATAGATTGGGATATACTGCAAACAGCAAAAATATCAAGCAAAGAAAGATCTACAAATAAGTTAACATGACCAATTGGCAATTGACATCTTATTGGAGTTATTGTCCTTTAAAGTTATTTTCTACAAATTATTGGTAATTTTTGTTAATCTTTTCAAAAATCTTCTGCTTTTAATTTAACTACTGGGCCAAACTTGGCCTCAATCATTATTACGGTATCTATATGAGTTTAACCTTATTTTACATGATTTTCAAAACCACAGTAGATACAGGTGAGAGACACAGGCTCTTGAGAGCCTCTAGTTTTAATTATAGCAGCAATTCTCTTACGAGTGTGGCCTGTTATCTATTTCCTGCATGAAGAGATATTTCCCGTATCACACTGCATGGAGTGTCATATGAAAAACTGATACGAAAACTGCGTAAACTTTGACTGGCTTATCCAGCACCAGGAGACAATTTTACGACATTTCCATTGCCTATTCGTTATGTCATTGTTAACTTTCAAAGGTTAAGGCGATGTACATTTCGTCCATGGCAACGGACATACATGATTTCTTCGATAATATACAAAACACTAACACTTTTCAACTGAAAATCCTCTTTTTATTGAATTGTGATACATTCTGAAGCGTACAATAATATTTAGAATGTCTGATGTTAAAGTTTGACGACGGAAAAGTACATGTGACATTATGCTGGTATGTGCAAAAGACTACTACTACTCTCGTTATTTAATTTAAATAGAAATAATAAACTCGCCGAAGGCTCGTTTATTATTATATTGAGCTGAAATAACTGGAGTTGATATCAAGCGATATCCAATTCTAACGCGTTATGAAACCTGCAAATATCTAATGCGGTAAGAATAAGTTAACGTACTGCACATAATATTAGGTAAATGTCAAAATCATCAGACAAGTTTAAAGCAACTTCAATCTATGAAGGGTCTAACGTTAACTTTAAATTTAAGTATTAAAAATATCTGATTAATTTAAAGAATGGTCATGACAATTTGGCCACAGCACTGTAATATTTTTTGGTTCTTTTGATTGAATCGTGTTCACCAGAGGAGTAGCTCCATGGTTCGAAGAAAGGGATGACGTAATCGACAGTAATAGAAGAAATAGCGCGTATAGAAAAGCAAGTCGAAACCAGTTTTGGACGATTGTGTTCTTTTTGCTTCGCTAGGCGCTATTTCATTATGCCAAAAGTTAATATTTTTTCCAATCAGAGCCCAATAACGACCACCTAATTGATCCGCTACGGGGAACCAAATTTTAAATAATATTTTGTTGATGATAATTCATGAAATATTTTTGGAGTTGAAATACAGTTAACATTTCATTAAAATATGTGTCAAAGTTAGCAGTAATCGACAATAATAATTACAGAAACAATCTTTTCAGTTTACTTTGTTTAAGAAATTTAGCCTAACATGTATATATGCATGTTTATCCATTGGCCCTCTCATGAATAAAAATATTACAATTAAATTGATTGTAACTAAAACTGAAATGTTCATGACTTGCGAGTATTTTTACTCTAGATTTTTAATGAAAACAGTCGTGTGATTTTCTTTTTCTTTTTTTACGCAGCAAAACCAGTAGAAATTGACATATGTGTCATTTAGTGACATGGTTGGTAAATGTCATTTCCTTCACTATTAAGTAAACATCCGGTCATTCCCAATCTGGTAATTATGATCAAATGACAAGGTTCCAAAAAACCTGATTGAACCCATGCATTGATATAACATTTCGAGTTAATTAACTATTTTGCTGCATCGCACTATAAACGATTGAGTTCGGTTTGTTGGAGATCCTGTCAATATAATAATTTCATGCTTAGAATAATCAATATTATGGCATGGTTGTCGTTTGTTGATGTGGTTCATAAGTGTTTCTCGTTTTATATATAGATTAGACCGTTGGTTTTCCTGTTTGAATGGTTTTACACTTGTCATTTTTGGGGCCCTTTATCGCTTGCTGTTCGGTGTGAGCCAAGGCTCCGTGTTTCAGGCCGTACTTTGACCTACAATGGTTTACTTTTACAAATTGTGACTTGGATGGAGAGTTGTCTCATTGGCACTCATACCAAATCTTCTAATATCTACTTGAAATCAGCAGCTTCATATACAAGCTGGGAATGTAAACAAAAACAAAAAAAAACTTGTTTTGCTTGAATCCACTTCATTTTAACTTTGGTAGACAGTTGGCAATCATACCACACTCCGTATTTTTATTTTTAAGTAAACCTATAGTAAATTGATCTACATATTTGTAATCACTATATATAAAGACATATCATGTGGTGAATTATGTTATGTTTGGTAATGCGATTGTTGAACGATGGATTAAAATGCGAAATTAATTTTACAATAAATTCTGAATATAAACAATACAATCATAATATAAAATGCGATTGCATTTCAAGTAAAGCTGATAGTCGCGTAAAACTACATTGTATTATGTTGATGAACAAATAATATAAAGATAATAACCCGTATGGATGGTATGGTAAATTATCACTACTGCCATAGATGGCCTTGAAACTTGCAAAACGGAAAGTTTTGTTTTCTACATTAAAATTTTTATTTTTCTGCCAGAAATTAATGACGATAAGGTGGGTCGGATTGAGAGAGCACTTATTCCAAATGCCGAGGACAGAGCCACTCAACATATTCAGGTAGATGAGACAATGAATATAAATATAAGTCATCGTGATGAGATATCTACTAATAAAATAGACATCACAACCGACACAAAGGTTAGTCTGGATAAAAGTGAAGAAGAAAATGAGTCTTCATCATTGGTAATGCTCGATGATTTGACATCGGACGCAAAGGTTAGTCTGGATAAAAATGACGATACGAATGAGTCGTCTTCATTGGTAATGCCAGATGATTTGAAGTCTGGCGTGTTTTCTAGTTCAACTGTAAATACTCCTTCCATTCTTTTTGCATTATGTGAATTATGGGACTTTACAGGACAAAAAGAATGTGATGCTACACACCAAGCATATTTGACAAGTAGTGCAGTATACCTTGTAGTTGCAGATATGGGGGATGACATAAGTAAACAAGCCTTATGTCAGTGCTTTGCCGATTATGAGCATAATGGAGGTATGTTTTCATTTCAGACAATCATATACATAACAAATAATAATTTAAGATTTTTTGATATACAAAAATGATGGTGAATATAAAGTAATACTTATTAAAAGTTTATATAATTTGCTCCTTACCAAGATTCAGACAAAAATAACATAATACACCGATTTCTTTTCTGTAATAAACTAAAAGCTAAATAAGCAATATGCCGTAAGATGCGTGGACATCGAACAAAAAAAAAAACCAATGCGAATTAGGTGGAATTTAAAACTACAGGAATGGTTCACATTTCCTTGATAGAGGATTGGTGCTCACAAGGAAGCTATTAAACCAAGAGATCCAAATGGTGAAGTTGAAGTCATCCCTTCGTAAATTTTACGGACGCCTTCACGAGTTGGTTGACCGTTATGGAATAACCGTTTCACAGATGATATCGGATGTTTCTTATGTCGTAACTACAATACCCTCCCTTTTCACGAATGTGACTTACCGAATTAGACTATTTACCGGATTTGTAATAACATAAGCAACACGACGGGTGCCACATGAGGAGCAGGAGGAGCTGCTTACCCTTTCCGGAGTACCTGATATCCCCCCCCCCCCAGTTTTTGGTGGGGTTCGTGTTGCTTAGTCTTTGGTTTTCTATGTTGTGTCATCTGTACTATTATTTGTCTGTTTGTCTTTTTATTTTTTGCCATGGCGTTGTCAGTTTGTTTTCGATATACGAGTTTGACTGTCCCTCTTTTATATTTAAAACAATTCGTGTAAAGTCAAAAATATATCACCTTACGGTTAAGTGGTTTCGAAGCGACGAAAAACTATAACGGTTGAAATGCAAGTCTCAGGATAAAAACTACTTTTAGGCGACCTGTTTTTTTATATAAAAATTCATTTAAATTATAGAATCCCAGTCAATTATACTAGGATTTAAAGTTGATTATTCACCAACATGTAATGTGTTACACGGGGTGGCATATTTTGCATCTGACGGGGGTGAGGCATTTATTAAAACAAGGATAATTTTGCCTTCAGTTCTGTCTTTATCTACTAATAAAAGGCACACACCTACATGTTTGGATTAGGTAAGTTCGGGTAAAATGCAAAGAGGACAATAACCAATTACTACGATATTAGTTTTTAAGGCGGGATAGATGGTCGTTGACAACAAACCGCAAGCAATATTTAACCATCTTAATTTGTGTTTAATCGAATTTATTGGTATATGAAATTTTCTCAGGATTTAAACGCGCATAGTGTTTCTGAAAGACTATTGATAGGTTATTCCAATGGGATATTCACTGCATTCAAAGAAATGTGGGCAATACGTCAATGGAACAGAAACATAACCACAATAAAAATTAGTTTACCCACCTCCATCGTTTTACTCATTTCTAAATATATCGAATATTCCATGTAATTTGTATTGCCTGTCATTATAGTCTCTTTAATTTCAACCTTTTGAAGACACGAGGATTGTGTTAAAGTGTTTCAATATCTTACATAAAAGTTAGCTCAATTATGTCCTTTTTTGGCGATCATGTCAATAAGTAATAAAAAGTAAAATAACAAAAATACCGAACTCCAAGGAAATTTCAAAACGGTAAGTCCATTTTCAAACGGCAAAATCAAAAACTTAGTGTTAGACACTTCATGTGTGACTTAAAGTAAAGGGTAATGCAAATTAGGTATTCTAAACAATATCCTGATATCGAATATGGTTTCGTTTACGATTATGTATTCGTCTTTGATAGGTCCCTTATTAGTTGTTGAAGTTAGATATGATGGCAATATTACTTCTGGTTCTGGTATATTTATTTACTGTTCAATAGAATAATCGCACAGTTATGCATGTGTTACAGATAAGGCCAAGTCTATGGGCTGCAATGTGAAACCCTTTCCCGCTCTAAACAATCTTTTATAACCAAACAAAAGCTCAGTAAAATAACGTCAAAACATATTTTTATTTGTAATTGATAACCTAAAAAAACCATTTCTGATTCCAGAGATTAACGACGGTAAATCCGAAAACATAATTTTTCACGAAAATGGAGATAGCTACATGTGCATAAAAAACTACAAGATACATATTTTCTTATACAAAATCAGCAATTTCATTCATTTAATATTATATATAGTTGCAAGGTTGCAAGGTATGTTAGAAATAAATCATAGTTTTATTATGTTACCCTGTTAGGGTACATATATCTAAATTGTCCTATTTTGTCGAAACAGTATTTATTTAACAATGTTGATATGTTTCAGTTAATTTTTGGTTTGATTCTATTCATTGCCATCGAACGGCCGACGAACGAACTAGTGATGGCCACATCGATCCTCCGATTATATTAGTTTTCACAGGAAAAGATAAATATAACCAGGTATACAATTGTAGAACGTTGTTCCCCACATCTATCTGAGTTTTGTACAAAACTTGACTTATTATCATCCTTTCTTCATCGGAACGTCACTAAATAAATATTTGCCAATAAGACATTAATTCATAGAAGATCAAAGAACATAGTCACCTTAAAAAATAGCAAAACCCAATAACGGATGAATCACGGACAGCATCACCGGCAACACCTGAAATTCTTTTGAGCAGACTCATTTATAATGTGCGATCCTAAACGTCTTTAAGAGCGCTAAAGATTAAAAAAAACACTTGGACAATAGCTGAACATTGTATACATTGCCATTGAACGGCCGACGAACGAACTAGTTAATGGCACATCGATTCTCCGATTGTATTAGTTATCACTGGAAAGGATAAATATGACAACACCAAAAACACCAATGGAATTCTTTTGAACAGGCACATTCATAATGTGCAATCCTAAACGTGCTTAAGAGTTGCTCTAAAAATTAACAAAACACTTGGTCAATAGCTTAACAACACAACTTACGAGCAAACAAAACTCCGTTGAATAAATTGATTAATTGTTGCCTGCTTAACATCATTGATAATTATTTAATGCATAATCACAAAAAACTATTAATAAAGTATATATGTTCTATAAAAGACGAAAAGAATTGAGCGCGGGGATGTTGGACAGGGACATACATTTTACCTCGCTACAGACCACATACGGACCCCTTGAAGAGTTTACCATAAAATATATTTTATGTGTCGTTGTTTTGTCGTCTGAGGTATAATGCAGATAACAATATTTTACACAAAAAAACTTCCCCGAGGATTGCGTCAAGCATCTAAGTTTTGTTCCCTTTGGGGTTAAAAAATTTCCACTGCCGAGTTATCGGAAACTTGCAATGTTAACGAGAACACATAACACTTAAAAATAAAAGGTAGGTCCTTCGATAGGGATCGACCGATATGGTGGTCGAAAAATTTGAGAAGCCAATAGAAAATGAGGTTATGAAGATAAGAACAGAAATTCAGAGTTGTTGCAAGGGCTCTTAATGTGCAGCACTCTATCTACACGATGCATCGAACTGAACGTTCCTATTCTGACTGGACGCGAATTAATACATCCTGCTCAGTCAAACGAATCCCCCACTTTGTGGTTTTAATAAGGAGACGTGGTATGATTGCCACTAAATTAACTATCTTTAAAGACAGAGAAACAAATAATGTAAAAAAAAGAGGTTACAATACGACCTTCGCCAACGACAAAAACCCATACCGTATAGTAAGGTATAGAAGGCCAATAAATCTTCTTTATAATTTTCATGAGAGTCAGTGATACGTTTGAATTCAGATAATATATCTTGTAGGTTCATCATCTATTGAAATCTTAATCTTAATCAATAATTATCGTTAAAGTATCAAACATGATAATTATTGATTCCTTTGTATATTTATTATAGGCAGATTTTAAGAAGAGAGTAAAGATTCTTACTGATCAAATACACCAAGTTCTTGGGTGCCAAAGCAAATATCACTTGCACGATACGCTTTATTTGTCAAATAAGGCAGATAATGATGAAGAATTTAAAAAGTTGCGATACACAATTTACGAGACTGCAAAGAAAATGGATAATTGGTGTAATGCTTTTCCGTTAAAATGGATTCTTTTAGAACATTTGATCCAAATCAATAAAAACGATGGAAAAAAATTTATTACTTTAAATGACATGTTCAAACTGTCTAAACATCCTGATATCAATATACTGGAAGAAGATGAACTATTGCTGTTTCTTCGATTTCAGCATAACGTAGGGAACATTATTTTCTTTGAAAATGTACGGGATTTGATCATTTTAAATCTTCAATGGTTAGCAGATGCTTTCCGATGTTTGGTCTCTGATAGATTTGATAGTCAATTGCACCACCTTGATGACTGGAAACTGTTTACAGGACAAGGTAAAATAAGTGAATTGCTAATAACAGAACTCTTTGAATCAGAAGATGGAAGTCAGTTTTCAGGACAGAAAAATAATTTACTTGAAGTTATGGGAAAACTTGACATATTGGTCAAAATTGAGAACTCAAGTTATTACATAATGCCAAGCCAAATGCCACCTTCCACGTTTGACGTTGTATGTGAAAAATTTGGCATTCTAACAGAACACTGTAAAAGGACTTCTTGGCTTTGTTTTAAATTTAAATTTCTTCCACCTTCTTTCTTTAACCATCTATCTGCCTGGTTTATCAGAAAATACGACCCTAGCAAATTAGATGATGGTATTGCTTTATACCGTGGCACCTGCTTGTTTGACATTGATGGATCTGGTTGTAAAAAGATTCTGGTTACCATGTCGACTGATACAATTGCTCTTCAGGTTGTGTCGTTTTCCAATCTACAAGAGGGATTTGGAAACACGTGTAGCCATATATATTGTAAAGTAAAACAACTAATTGAAGATATAAAAGAAAGGTATAAGATGAAAATATCTTTTAAATGTCATTTCAAATGCAGTAATGGCTATTATTATAAAGACACATTTGAATATGAGAAATTGACACGTGAAAAGGAGTGCTTCTGCTTTCAGCATAAGATTGCGCATCGATCTGAAGAAATGACTTTGCCTTGGATGAATAAAGAGGTATGTTTTAAAAACAGCATCTTTATAAATCGCTTTGATTATCATTTGTATTCCTCAACAGTCTTAACACTGTTTGAATTTTTCTCAACACATTCTTAACATTTTTAACAGTCTTTACTCAGTCTGATATTGTCTGGGCACATTGTAAACAGTCTTAACTCTGTCTGGGTACGTATATTCTCAACTGTCTGAATGTATTCTGTAGTAAAATAATGTATCCTCCGCCTTTTTTTTCTCTCTCCATGGGACTTTCAAGAGTTTATATTAATATGTCAAATCCAATTAGTAAAAGCAAATTAGCAGTGTATGTATCAAATATGGAACATTCTTATGATTTATGCTTTTATTTGAATTCAAGAATTGAATACAAATCGTCGTCTTCTTTTATTTGTATTTGTACTAATCAATACAACTATCAAAATAGAAATACGCTGAAAAATGTAATTTCATGGTTCTAAATCTTGAATGGTAAATAAAAATCCAAATATTCTTTTTTTTTTATTAAACTTTTAACCTTATTACAGCTTTGTACTATTTAACTACATTATAATTGTGATGATTTGTACTCAGTTA